>NC_073692.1:245012487-245189166 GCF_029784155.1 Uranotaenia lowii | reverse complement strand
TTTTTCTGTGTACTACATGTACTTTTGGAGGTCAAAAGAACATCATCTGCATAAAGGAGGTAGAGATATCGGATGGGATTCCGTCGAATATCAGTTGCATAGCAACTAAGAACAAAGTTACTGAAAGTATCAAACCCTGAGGCAAGAAAAAAAAACTTGAGATGATTTGGTTGATTTCTGAATAAGCGCAAACCGATTCAATTTTGAATGGAAGAAGAAATTTTTGCGTATTGAATCATCCAAAATATTCAAATAAACTTGAAATGACGTTTGTTTTCAATTTCTGGCTTTGACTGTCTTGAGTTTCTCTTTTTGGTAACATGGGAAGAAGCTAAGTATTTCATGAAAAAAATTATAACCATTTCGAAATAAAACATTTGGTTTAAAATGAAAATTATTTTGAAATGGCATATGGATATGGAAAGAATTTTTCAAAATTCTGAGAAATCTGTGATTCTTCACCAATCTCTGTGGATGAGGTTTGCAAATGAAAATTTAAAATAATTTCCCTTGAATGCTTATTCATCCTTTTACGAAAAGCATTTTAAACTAATCATTTATCCAAACTTTATTTTATATCCACCATTTGTTAGGCATATGGTATCAATCTGGTATTGTTAGCTTGAATTGATTTACCCTTTTTATCATCAAATGATCACAATGTTTTTTTTTATCTTTTCCGTGTCTTATCTAATGAAAATCCAGTATCTTGAGCTTGTAAGCATTGTAGCACCTCTTTTGAAGATTATCTTGCTTTTCAAGATGGATGATCTCCCCGTAGAAAAGTATATTTAAGTTTAATTTTGCACCTAGGAATTTCTGAATAGATTTCCACTGAAACCTTGTTAAATCTCAGCGTGGCTAGCGAGTTTCCATTTTAAAAATCCAGATTTTCCCCGGTTTTCCCGATTGAAATTTTCTGATTTTCCCAGTTTTAAAATACACAAACTAATATATTTTTCAGGTTTTTGGTCAACAAAAATAAATATTCCTAAAGCGAAATCTCGTCAAAATTGTAACCTTCTTTCATTTTTTTCACATCAACTTCGATTTTTTTAAAGGGGGAAATCCTTATTTGCATTTGATAAAACATGGTTTTGATGTGATGCCATGTTATACTTTCAAAGTTTCAAGTTGAGGGTCCAATTAAAATACTATTTATACTCTTATACTGAATTTTACTTTTGAGCTCTGGCTTATGAAATCTGAATTTTAAATACCTATATTTCAAGAATACCGGATTGAATAAAAGATCCATAAATCTAAACTATGTTTAGATTCATTTCAATTTAAATTTTTTATGCATAATTGCTACTGATTGATATTTTAATTCTAATTTTTCTTCTGCATTTGTAAGAACAGATTCCGCTGAATCTTGTTCTGATTAAGCATTGTTAAATTTTATTTCGATTCTTATCGTAAATACTGAATAAGATTCTTATGTTGGATAACTTTTTTATTAATTTGTTTTAGAATACTTATGTAAATTCTGAGTCCTTATTTCCAATACGACCTTAAAAATGCACATTTATATTCGAACTTTACATATGAAATCTTAATCTAAATTATAAAAATTATTCTTGGGTGAAATTTGCTTTTTAAATTCTGATTTTTTGTGATATTTTTTTTTATGTATAAGATTGCGAAGATTCAATAGTGATTCCGTAATTCAATGAATTAGGATCGGCAATTTCAACTTTTTTTTTAATCTTATAAAGAATGTGGTAACTAGAGAAAGCGCAGAATGTTAATGAATTAACTTTAAAACAGGCATGTCAAATTGGGGGTTCGCGGGCCGCGTGCGGCCCGCCTATGTCAATGCAGCCCGCGTAGCCCCGTCTGAAATTGTCACACAAAAAACACCACTGATTTTCTTGTAAAATATTACTGCAAAAAAAACTAAAGCTGAATGTACCGATTTAACTGATTTTGGCTGCGACCCTCAACGTTATATAATTTTTTTAATGCGGCCCGCACACCTAAACCAGTTTGACATGCCTGCTTTAAAACTTGGTATCTTGTTCAACCTTTTGAACATTTATCAATCAACTAAATAACATGGTAGCATCACAATTTAATTTTTTTTTGTTTCCCACATTTTTTAATGTTTGAGTATGGTTATGATAAAAACATGTACATACTTCACAACAGCCAAAAACGAGTAAAGTTACTTAAAAAGTTCTTATTGTTAACATCATTCAGAACAACAATGAAACATAATTCCTATTGTGAAATTTTACTTTTGAAAAAAAGTGGTTCGCCTACAAGTGAGTAATCTTTTTCCGTTTTATTAACATTTCATATTTATTTGTTTAAATGATTATTTATGAATTGGAGTAGGCGTCGGTCGAAAGTGCAACACGCGTTATTTCGTAGCTGTGAAATTTTCGGCTGAGCAAAATCCATATATTTAAGTGAAAATCGAACTATTTTGTTTGTGATTAAGTGTACCATTCTACGAATTACATGTGTCACAGGCAAAATCAGACCTTGTTATCGGCGGATATTTAAATAATGGAAATAACGAAGAAAATGGGATTCCAAATAACGGGCTCTCGCCGTCCAGAAAAAGTTTTCTATTATAATTTTGCAGGATCGCTTCATTGCACATCATATTCATAAACCAAAGTTTTTATTATTTTTTTAAATAGAAGAATAGGAACAATCAGATTTTGGAGGACTCTTTAATTTCTCCAAAGTTTTGATTGAAAGATGTGGTTCTGTTATTTGTTTGTTCATTCAATTCCCGCAATTCAAATGCGAAAAAATGTGGTGTGGAAGCGAGTGGACCTCAGTTAGATGCGGAGCACACAGGTTGCCTTTAACCGTGTGAGAAATTTAATTTTTGTGTTCGTTCCGGGAATGTTGTGTAAAATGTTTCTTTTGGCGATACTGAAGTGTGATTTTCGAACAACGGTAGAACAAATGTATCATTTATATTGAACTAAGCTGTATAGCTAATATAATCTAGCGAAGATTTTGTTTGAGAACGATGTTGCTGATGTTGGTTTGTATTAACGTGGGGCTCGACTACTTTGATTGAAACAAAAGGAACAAAAATGAATGTTGTGTTATAATATTAATATGGATGCAATTAAAAATCATAGGAGAGATAAATTAAAAGGTGTTGCCTGATTAGAAAAAAAATCAATGTGATACAGAAAAAAATACTGAATTATTACAAGGTGTATGTGAACGGCTAACTGAACCCTCCAAAGCTGTTCGCAAAATTCGGGAAAATTTGACCTGTAGTTTGTTAGCGTTCCCATGGAAGATAAGTATCCTTGATAATTTCTGTTTTGTTGACGGTGTGGTAATTTATTATGATGATCAATGTTATAAATTTTTCAATGTATAATAGTTTAACTCTATTCAAGGAGATTAGTGGGGGGTTGGATAGGACATCAAACGAACGAAAGACTGAAATATAATGGATTGTGGGTCCAAGCCAGCCGAAGTATCTCGGCAAATTTGGAATTATGCGAAAGATACTAGAGTACCTTTTCATAACTCTAAATTTGTTTCAAACAGTTGGGAGAGAGTTTGGTGAGTCAAACCTATCCCAAACCAGTGGTAACGGACCCCTTGGTAGTGCTGCAATTATTGTTGATGAGTTGAGCATGAACAATATTTGAATGTGCGATCGAGACTTCCCGTACTGCCTCGGGTCGAAAGACCTATCAGCCACTGGTGGGTTCAACTAAGGCTATGATCATTTAGTATCCGGGCACTTTATTTCTGTGATATCTACGTTAATAGAGCTCGGATATGCAAAACTTTAGTAGCGTTGTGTTGGTTATTAAATAGACTATCTTGCCTATTTTTGATAGATTTTTGAGTTAACGTGTGCTTGAGATATTTACGACGCAAAAAAAATGATAAAAATAATCTTGAACAGATTTGCTCCTTTTGCTCCCTCGAAAATTCTTCATTGTTGACTTGAAAGCTCATGAACTGTTTATTTTTTCGGGTTAAGAAGTATAAGGAGCCACTCTAGGATGCTCACGAAGTTCAAACCAAGCATCCTAGTGGAACCCTTGATCTTAAATATGGTAAAAAGTCTATGGTTATTGGGGATAGCTGAATGCAGACTCCTTGAATAATGCAAAAAATTCATTTCCGGCAGGCAAAAAGTGTTGCCTGACTTGAAGACACCAAGTAAATAACTAATAATGATCAGTTCCAAAGATTGTAATTTGTGCATCCGGTTTTTACGCAATATGACAGATGTGTTCTGATGGACAAACAAATTATGTTAAAACCGGATTTAAGAGATTCAATTCATCGAGATGCCTGCTCATGAAAAAGTTTCAACACGATTCCAATTGCTTTTTCCAGGTGAGTTTGTGTAAAATAGCATGATTTTGCAAAGGTTTTGCTTCTGTGGTAAAACAAAATAAATCAATACATGACTGAAAAAAGTGTGCAAAGATAAAAAAGAGATTTTATGAAAAAGTAAGAGTATTTCTTGAAATCATTGATAAATATTTTTTTTTACTATTTTTACATTAAATGTCATATTAACACCATCATTTCCTCCATAGAAAGCTTTTCGATCAAATGAATAGTTTTTAAAATACACACGTTTGTAACTGCCCGGATATTAAATGATCATAGCCTTACATACATACATACATACATACATACATACATACATACATACATACATACATACATACATACATAAATACATACATACATACATACATACATACATTTCATTTTTATTTGTTTAAACGAATTCGTTCGATTTTTTGGTCGGGCTCTTCAAAATTGTTCCCCCATTTTAAAAATGTTTGTTACATGTCTGTCATTCAGCATAACGTGTTTTTTTTCTTAAAAAAGCTCTTGGTGAAGTTCAACATAGTCTGATATGAAATAAGTAAAAAAAAACTGTCTGTTTTCGATGTATGAATTCACATCATCACACAACACAACTTAAAAGTCGCAATATTATCAAAAAAAAAAATATATATATATATATATTGTTTTCACTTCTTTCTTCATTCAGATTTTTATATCTATTTGTTCCAGAGATTTGAATAGAAATTGCACTGTGGGATAAAATAAAAAAAAAAAATTCCACTAATTAACGCCATACAAATTAACTACCAAAATTTAACGTTTTCAAACTTCACAGTAATCAAAAGTTTTTTAACTTGTTGAAAAACCTTCCGGATGCCGCCAAAATTCGCATGTTAAATTTATTTAATCAATTCTTGGAGCATAACATCGTTCCCCAAGAGTGGAGACAAGTGAGAGTCATTGCTATCCAAAAGCCCGGAAAACGAGCGTCTGATCCCAATTCGTACCGTCCAATAGCGATGTTGTCTTGTATTCGCAAATTGATGGAGAAAATGATCTTGTTTCGTTTGGACAAATGGGTAGAAACCAATGGTCTCCTTTCAGATACTCAATTTGGGTTTCGAAGGGGCAAAGGGACAAACGATTGTCTTGCTTTGCTGTCTTCAGAGATACAAATGGCGTACGCAAAACGTGAGCAAATGGCTTCAGTGTTTCTAGACATAAAGGGAGCTTTTGATGCAGTCTCAATAGAGGTGTTGTCAGATAAGTTGCACTCCCGGGGTCTGCCTCTTATTGAACAACATCTTATACAGCTTGCTTTGTGAGAAACATCTGAACTTTGCTCACGGAGATATTGCAATTAGAGGAACCTCTTACATGGGCCTCCCACAGGGTTCATGTTTGAGTCCACTTTTGTACAACTTTTACGTGAGTGACATCGACAGCTGTCTCTATGAAGGCTGTACTCTAAGACAACTTGCAGATGACGGCGTGGTGTCTGTAACAGGATCTACTGAGTCTGCACAGACCTTACAAGATACTTTGGACAGATTATCTTCCTGGGCTACGATTCTCTCCGTGATGGAATATGGTAGCTTCTGTTTCCAGTCTGCTGCCAAAACTCACCTCATCAAACTCGAGCGTATCCAATACCGTTGTCTTCGCATCGCTTTGGGCTGTATGCTTTCAACGCACAACACGAGTCTTGAAGTTTTGGCAGGAATACTCCCTTTGAAAGATCGATTCAATCTACTATCAGTTCGGTTCCTCATCAGGTGTGAGGTCATGAACCCATTGGTGATTGTGAATTTCGAAAGATTACTCGAGCAAAATCTTCAAGCTAGATTTATGTCTATATACCATGTCCTCATGTCAATGCAGGTAAACCCTTCTTCGTAATCTCCAACTCGTGTTTGCAACCTAGACTACGATAATTTTTCTGTCCAGTTTGATTTGTCTATGCAGCAGGAAATTCGTGGAATTCCGGATCCGCATCGTCCACTTTTGATTCCAAGGATTTTCGAAGCTAAATATAGACACGTCGATGCTGATAGAATGTACTTTACCGATGGATCACTTATAGAGGAATCAACAGGATTTGGAGTGTTCAACGAAATCTTCAGCGCTTCTCACAGTCTCCAGTCACCATGGTCTGTGTACATCGCAGAATTAGCTGCTATTCATTGCGCTTTGGATAGTATCGCCACACGACCTGTTGATCTCTACTTTATTATAACTGATAGTCTCAGCTCTGTTGAAGCGATCCGCTCTGTAAGACCAGGAAAGTTCACGCAGTACTTCCTCGAAAAGATACGATATATATTGACTACTTTATCTAGACGTTGCTTTTCCATCACCTTTGTCGGGTCCCCTCACATTGCTCAATAGTAGGCAATGAGAGGGCAGATTCCCTTGCAAAGGTGGGTGCGATGGAAAGCAACATTTACCAGCGTGAAATCGTATTCAACGAATTCTACTTCTTGGCTCGGAGAAACTCTCTTATCAACTGGCAGCGCAGATGGGACGAGAGTGAGTTGGGTCGGTGGCTCCACTCGATTATCCCAAAGGTAAGCCTTAAACCACAGAGAACAGACGTACAAGCTATTTCACGAAACTTGTTTAAAATTTCCAACGAACATTTTAAAAAATTTTTCCTTTTTAGCTTAGTCACCAGTGTCTCCAAATACATCAAAGAGAACTGTGAATATTTGATTTGTAACTTTTGAACGGCGCAATAGATGGCACTGTTTCAAGTCAATTTTTAGCGTATTTTTTGGGTGTCAGTATTTGAAATTTTACACACTTTTTCAAAGATTTTTTGTTTGAGCTTGTACGTCTGTTCTCTGTGCTTAAACCCTGGTTTAATAGATTGAACCTGAGTCAGGATTCTATTCGTATATTTTCCCGTCTCATGTCATGTTATTCCTTGAATGCGGTACTTTATCGTATAAATATTGCTGGCAGCAATTTATGCGGTTGCGGCCTAGGTTACCATGACATCGAGCATGTTGTTTGGTCGTGTGAGGACCCACCTTGTCGCCAGAGCAAACTTTATATATTCCCTTTGGGTCCGAGGAAAGCCACCCAACGTTCCAGTGAGGGATGTGTTAGCTGTGATGGACTTGGACTATATGTTTGAAATATACATTTTTCTAAAAACTATTGACTTTCGTCTATAATTTTTTTTTATTTTCATATTTCTCTATCTATCTTCTTTTTTCTTATAAAAAAGTGAACAAGATTTAAGCAAACAATTGTAATCAAACACAACGAGTTTGGCTCCTTAAAGCCTTAAGGTATGAGCCGTTTCAAATAAAGAATTTACAAAAAAAAAGTAATCAAAAGTTTATTCATTTCAAAGGATATTGAACAATATCTGTTAGCTAAAAATAGCTTATGTTTGAGATATTTTTGTACGATAGTTTCGTTATTTAAAAATACATATAAAATTTTTTTGAGCTTAAATTCATTGTTAAAGTCATCAGTGACCAAAGTTAAAATTTCCGTTATTTTGAAAAATGCTTCAAAACCGTAAACTTGCTTAGTAATTAATCAAATCGAATCACCTGAATAACAAGCAACATTCTATGGAACCTTGAAAAACATCAAACGGAAAAAAAATCAAGATTGGCCTGAATTTTCCTCTTACGACCTCAATACATTCCTACAGTCAGTTGCGAATGCCTCCGACGATGCTCGCTGGTACTTTTTCCGTAAATGTCCTTCTTCTAGATCAGTCATCTCCGGTACCACATCGTAAAGCTGAGAGTTATTCCTACAAGATGGATCACATGGGATGTTCCTTTAGGTATAATAGATCCGCGAGTTTGGCAGGCAAATTTTCTTGACCCTAAAGTCCTAAAAACGAAAAATAGCTTTCTACAGATGACAATAGTTGAGTGGTTAGCAGCATTGGTCTTGAAATTAATTTAAAAAAAAAACTGGACATGGGTCCCTCCAGAGACATAGGTTTAATATTTTTCATGAAAAAAACCTGAAAATTTTTGAGGAAATTCTTTTGCTGTACAATGCTTCTGCTGATCCCCTTGAGCAATTGGTGGTAGAGAAGTGGCTAAGCTGAGAAAAACCTTGGTGTTGGTGAAGAAAACCTTAGTAAATGTAAATTAAAGTTTTAGTAGCGAGCAGCGTCGAACTGAAAATAGTATGGAGGTCTGCGGAAGGTATTTTGAGCTATTCTTGTATTTTTTTTCGGTTCAACCTAATAGCCAAAATTCTTATGAGTGTTACTATTTTTTGGTGATTTGATTTGATTGTATATATAAAAGAAAGTTCTATTTAAGTAGAGATGTACCGAATATTCGGCGCCGGATACCGCCGAAAACCCGTTAAGCCGAATATTCGGCTCACTGAATAAATGAGCTAAGTATTCAGCCGAATAGGCCGAGTATGAATTATTAAAATTTATACAATATCAGACGTATAAAAATTTTCAAATGATTTTGGATAATTTATAAAATATCTAATAGTAATGTTGTAAAATCTACACAATCATCAAAAATGTATGGTTTCAGCAAAACATCTTAGGTGTATCCGCGTATCTTTTACTGAAGATTGTACACGAGAATGTTGATGAGTATCGCTTTGTACTTTGATTATAATTTATTGAAAAGTTTCTTGATATATCCAGGCTTGCCCATAAATCCAATAAAGATTCGGGATAAGTAAAATCTGGCTGAGATATTCAGATATTGTTTAAAACTCCCCGAAAAGATTATTTGCTAAATCAAATAAAAAACTCAAATTTTTCTTTAAACATTTTTAGATTTTGTGTTCAAAATTTCAAAATGAACATAAATTTCACCCTGCTTTGTTGTGTTTTTCATTCGTCCTAAATGCCTGACCGTGTGCATAGGAGTAGTTGAAAGTATTTAGCAACTGTTTTGTTGATAACCAGTATTTTGAAGATATTTTGCTCAAATTCGACCTTCATCTAATTCGATATCAAATAAGCAATTTCAAATTGCTTGGCCCCTTTTTCGACATGTTTTGTCCCAGATTTCACAGGAACACAATCTCTTTGAGTATAAACGCCCTAGAAGCGGCATGTCCTGCCAGTTATTGGGGACATTTTAAAAATCAGAAAGACCCTTACATTAAAAAGATATTACAATCATCTGATAATATCACCTGGCTGAAAATCATCGACTCAAAAACATGAGGGGCATTAATATAGTGGAAATAATAGGAAATTGAAATAATCCCTTGAGTTTTTTTCATTAAAAATTCAACAGAATATTCGGCCGAATATTCGTTTGGCGGAAAAGTTGAAAAGGTCAATATTCGATATTCGGCCGTTCGCCGAATACCACATCTCTAGTTCTAAATTTCACTGTAATTCCGAAAACCGGTATTCCCGGTATTGAGATATTATTATGTTATAGGTTATAGGTTTTACGAAACGAAATGTAGTGCAATAATAAAAGTTCTTGATCGGACTTCCGTAAAACACACGTCAACCTATAATTTCTAAACTGATCTTACAATTGATAGTAACTCGCGCTTCTATGAAGGTTAGCATAATTGTACTAAGTACTTTAATGTTAATCTGAGAAGTTCATGGAACCTCTATGTGTACATTTACACATAAACTTGATTAGATAATTAAATGAAACAATTTTTGGGGTTTCCCCCTCTTCCGATTGTGATTCATAAAAAAACTACCAACAAGGAATGTTTTCATAGTGTTGAATAAAACATAAATTTGTTTTGGTGCAGACACCGAAAATGAGGATGAAGTTTGTGGTACAAGCGAAGCTTAATCGTAGGTCAGTGCTAACCTGCTAACGTCTTGCGTGTTAGAGCAACATCTCTCAGGGAAAATTCAAAACGTTTCAATAAATTTGCTTTTTCAACCGTAAATGATTAGGCTTCACAGTTCCAACAAAATAAACTTTATCATCTTGTCCACGTTATAATTCATTTAGCGTTCATCATTATCGCCTTCTTTATGCTTGGGAAGTCTTTTTCGTTTTCCTCTTCTGTATTGCAAACTACAACTGGAGCTTTGCCAAACTGAATTCTATGCGACATTCAATATTGCAACATATGTCTAGTGAATAAACTTTTTTTTGTTGGTATTTGGAATATATATTGAGCTGTGTAAACTTAATAAGATATGAATGCAAAATTTGAAAAAAAAAAGTCTTACAACAATGCACAGCATCCAAGCGTATAGTTTCTCATGAATTAATTCAACTTGAGCTGATCCGTGCGAGGAAGCTTTTCAAAGTTATTTTAGTCAATGATTGAAGATGGAGTGGTTAGCATTGGCGTCTTTCCTGAGTATCTTTTTTAAGCTGATTTCGGCGCAGTTGAACGAAACCTGTACCACATCAAACAGAAGAATAGGAACATGCATTCCGGTGAAAAATTGTGATTATGTTCTGAACATATTACGCAATCCAACTCCCAGTTCCGAACATTGGTACTTTTTAGAAAATAACAAGTGTGGTGAAATTGATGATCAACCACTACCCAAACCACTGGTATTTAATTTGCTTCATTCCCATTAACAAATGAATAACGCAACATTCCAACAATAGGTTTGCTGTCCTTTAGTATATAATAATCCAAATTGTGGTGTTTCAAAAGTGAGCAACAGAATTTACGGGGGAGAAGAAAGCGACATGCTGCAGTTTCCCTGGTCTGGTGTTTTAGTGTACAAAATTAATAAAAAACGATTTTCTGTTAAATGCGGATGCACTTTGCTGAATTCACGATGGGTATTGACGGCAGCACATTGTCTGAACAACCTTCCAAGTAGCTGGACACTGTGAGTAAATCTTCAAGATCCTCTTTGGATCATCAAAATGAGGAAAACATTCTGTTATTTTAGACACCGGGTACGATTCAGAGAGCACAACAGTCTGAAGGCAGCCAAATGCACAATGACGGAAATGGGAGAAGAAATTTGTCGGCAAGAGTATGAAATAGAGGGACACCCCATATGCCATCCGGACTACGACAGCACGTCAACCGACATGGAAAACGATATTTCGTTGATAAAGACTAAACAGGAAGTAGAATTCAACGACTACGTCAACCCAATATGTTTACCATTTAGTAGTGAAATAAGAAATATGCCAATTGACGGACTCGAGTTTACAATAACCGGATGGGGGCAGGTTGAAAAAGGTAATCGAACAATATCATTTTACAATTGATCCTACAATCAATCTAACATTTCGACAGGCAACTTAACTGCCGTGATATGACGAAGTGACGAACATCCACTTTTATCGGTTTTTACTTTTTGACGTCATTTTATACAGTTTTCCAAAAGCTTTCAAATGCTTTGAAAAGTTTTTCGATAGTCCATATTTTGTTCGCGCTTTTGCAGCCTGTTTTATTTTGTTGGTTTAGGTACGTTCGCAGCTAATTTCAAACAAATTTTAAGTAGGTATAGTTATTTTGTTCTTATTGATGAAATATTTCATTTCTCATTTATTGTTCCCAACATCTCTTCAAACTCTCCGAAATCTTCAAAAATACGCACCTCCTCGGTCGAATATGCTTGTTCCAAAATAGCCAGCGCATTTTAATGAAATAGCTAAAAGTTGTTCAATTTCTTTGATTCGGAAGTTTGCACAAGCCTACTTGCTACCATAGTTAGTAGGACATTAGTCATTGCGGCGTATGATCGTTAAAACAAAACTTACGTTTTTATGCCGAAGTGACTAATGTGTTTTAAAAACTTATGTAGGCAAAATAAGGAGTTGTAATCCGAAAGGCTATATTTTAGATACATTTTAGAACAGATTGAACAGATTATATATCGTTAAAAATCCTGGAATATTAAGCTAAAAGAGAAAATCGCTTTTATTGAAGAAAACACAAAATGGTCTATTCGTCACTTCGTCATATCACGGCAGTTAACATAAAGATAACATTTTGTAATTTAATTTTTTTTTAACACTGTGTAAGATTACCATTTTTGGCATAACCTTTATAAAGTTTGGCATTGATTTCTTCAACATTATGATTCGCAAAGCACAACAAAGACTTGTGTGATATAGCTCAGTTGGCAAGTCAGTTGCTTCCTGAGCCGATGTCCGTGAGTTCGAGCCCAAGAGTAAACATCGATCACAGTTGTACCGGATAAGTTTTTCAATGACTGCCCGCCAAATGCAGCGTTGATATAAGTCGCGAATGACATGAAGATGCTAAAACGACTATAATCGAAACAAACAAAAAAGAGCACATCAAATATTTTTTTAAATATGAGTGCCAATCTCCAAGAAATCGATGCCTAAAACACAACCAAGTGATCAACATTTCAAACATATTTTCTCTTTTAGAAGAAGTGGCAAACGATTCCTGATTCGAGAAGCGGTTTACTTGAAAATTTAGTTTTTGAGTATAGAGACTTGAGATTTTATGTGCTTTCAGATAAGTTCTAATGTCGCAAATCAGAAAAAAAAAAATGCGGGTGTTTTCCATTACTTCAGCCGAGAACTTTACATAAAAGATACACACTATATGTAACTTCATAAGAGTAAAATTCTTCGCTGTTCCCAATAATCTACAACGCTTAGTGTTGCCAACAAGATTCATGAGGATCCCTACTTATCATCTAGCCAAAGTCACGAAACGTCAGAAATGAAATGATTAACATTAGTATTCATTTCTGGCACAATCAAAAGGTGCATTTAATAGTTTAAAGTATCAAAATCTATTTGTTGTGGAATAATACTATAAGGAGACATAATGTAAGTTTCTGCTCGAGCTTGGTTCTACACAGACGGAAAATCGAAACGATAGGATGGCCGATTACGAAAAACTGGAAATATAATAAACCACTGTTTTACAGCTTTGAGCTGACTGCAACAGAAAAATATGTATGTGAGTTTGCTACGAAGACCCCGAAAAATAGTATCCACAACAATCTCAAAGATTATTTGGATTAAGATGCCCGGAAATTCTTTTATACGGCAAACTAGGTCCAAGACCCGTCCAAATACGGTAACTGCAAAGCGCGCCAATCAGCAACCGTTGGTCGAAACGCAAAAGTCAGCCGACCATAACCTACAAACGGGAGCTACTGCTGAATCATCTGTTGATAAACAAACAGATTCGGTGTTGGAGGACGGATTTCTGGAGTCGGTCGTTGATGAAGAAGGTGGAGAAGAAGTTGATTGTGGTGCATGCGACCGGCCAAAAAATGCCAAAAAGTTCATGGTTCTTTGCATAGACTGTCGGGTATGGTACCATTTTTCATGCGCTGATGTAAACCGTGCTATTGTGCGATCAGATACGTTCGTTTGTGCTAAGTGTCGAAAGATCCCACCTCCCTTGAGTTGCACATCAGGGAAGTCGGGTAGGACAACTAGTTCTCGGCAGTCGCGTATTGCTCGGGACATACAAAAGCTAGAGGAAGAAAATCGTTTGTTTGAGGAAATGCACTCGGAAAAACTTGAACAGAGGAAGAAATTCATAGATCGAAAGTACGAGCTACTTAAGCAGCAGGATGTTGAAACAAAGAGTGGAAGAAGCCAGCGTAGCAGCCGGACTAGCAGAAGCAGAAGAATTGATGAGTGGGTGGAGAATCAGGCGATAACGATCGAGAGTTCCGATCGGGTTGTCGTTGTACAGACATCCGAACCTGAAACTTCCCATCAATCGCTGCCCGTAAATCCGACTGACGTTCTAGATGGTAAGCTTACATCAACACCTTCGATCCGAAAAGAAGCTGCTCAAGTTGAAACTCGACAGCTACATCTACCTCCCACAATAACGGGGAATAAGCTTGGCGAATATCGAGATCCACTTGTTCCTCCGATCGAAAAGTTGAGTCGTAAGACTAGTCAAAGTCTTTACCAGCACTGGCGTAACCAGACAAAAATTATGCAGGAAGAGCATAAAAAGGAGCTAGACCGACAAAATCAGCGTGAGAAGGAACTATTGGATGCCATCAATAAGATTCAGGTTCAACGAGACCAAGAGCAGGATTTGCAGCGGCAGAAGGAAACCGACTTACGGAAACAACTACTACGTCAACAGCAAGAAGAAGTTTTATTGGTCAACAAAGTTCAAGAGTTACAGATTGAACGAAAAGAAGCCATAATCATCCAACGCAAAAAAGAAGAAGATCTACTCAAACTGGCTCAGCTGCAAATTATGGAACGTGAAGAGCAGATTCGTAATTTACGACTTGCACTGAGCAAACGAGATCTATTACGACCGAACGATGCTGCTAGAGAGACGGCGCGTGAAGCGCACACTCAACAGGAGCCGGAATTTGCTGGACTAAGTGATAGCCAAAGGGGTGCCACAGAAAGACCACCGGACATGCCTGAAGGTAACCCACACCCATACATAGGTGCAACAGTGAGTGATTTTTCAAATGCTCCCTCCGACTCAAATCGAAAAAAATCAAGTTTGAGTTCTACGGATTTCGAAGTGAACACTCCAACGCCATGCGTTGATCGATCAGTTTACTCATATCCATCGTCTTGGTTACCTCGTCCACATAATGTTACACAACCTACACCCAACACAAATTATGATCAACCTCCTTTACAGCCTCCTGTGAACATAGCTCCACCCATGCAGCAAAGTCGGATTAGCTGTCCTCCAATCGTATGTCTGGATCAACAAGGTTTGGAAAGTCCTCCTACTCAGCAGCAGTTTATCGCACGCCAGTTTGGCGCACGAGAGCTGCCCATATTTTTTGGTGATTCTGCAGATTGGCCATTGTTTAGCAATATGTATCATCAGACTACTGTGTCATGCGGCTTCACGAACTCGGAAAACCTTTTGCGCCTTCAAAGATGCCTAAAAGGCAGCGCAAGAGAAGCAGTTAGCAGCTTCCTCCTTCACCCTTCCACAGTACCACACATCATCTCGACCTTGCAGACTTTGTATGGTAGACCGGAGCAAATAGTAAACCACATGATTGCTAAGATTCGTGCAATTGCCGCGCCTAAAGCTGATAGGTTGGAAACTTTAGTGCCTTTTGGATTAGCCGTACTGAACCTGTGCGGCCACATACGTGCTGTGGGAATGGAACAACACTTATCAAATTCTACTCTTCTTCAAGAGCTAGTAGCGAAACTACCAACATTGGTGCAATTCAACTGGGCTCTTTATCAGCAGCAATTTCCGACAGTTGATTTGACAGAATTTGGGAAATATATGGAAACTATTTCGGCAGCCACATGCAGTCGTGACACTAATGCTTTTCCTATGACGGGTTACAGAGATGATCGTCATCGGAACCATCAAAAGGGATATTTTAATGCGCACACAGTTTATAACGCTAGTTTTGAAGAATCTGAACAGGGAGAAAGGAATGAAAATTCAAACAATAATAACCAACATTCTATACCTTGTCCAATTTGTGGTGCAGTTAACCACCAGACTACGGCATGTAACATTTTTAAAGCTCTCAATTTGGATGACCGTTGGCAAATAGTAAAAAATAAGAAGCTGTGCCACCGCTGTCTTATTTCTCATCCTCGATGGCCATGTAAAGGAGAAAAATGTGAAATAAATCAGTGTCAAAAACGGCATCACCGTTTTCTTCATTTTGAGCCTTCGAATAATCAAGGCAACCAGAATGAATCCGTTTCGAATGCCAGCACTTAGGGGGAGCTGAGATCTTATTCAACGTATTCTCGACAACCTTCGGAGACGGTGAATATTGGATTACATACCGCTAATAACCAGACGAACCAACTTAAGGTTTGTTGATGTGCACACCGATAGTTAAAGGTAAAAATTGATCTTGCTGGACATTTTTAAAGTTGGTGACCCTGAGACAAGCCCTTCGGTATACACCCAGGCGACACCGGGGGGAGGATGTTGCCAACAAGATTCATGAGGATCCCTACTTATCATCTAGCCAAAGTCACGAAACGTCAGAAATGAAATGATTAACATTAGTATTAATTTCTGGCACAATCAAAAGGTGCATTTAATAGTTTAAAGTATCAAAATCTATTTGTTGTGGAATAATACTATAAGGAGACATAATGTAAGTTTATAAATCAATTTATACAAAAACTGGAATTATAATAAACCACTGTTTTACAGCTTTGAGCTGACTGCAACAGAAAAATATGTATGTGAGTTTGCTACGAAGACCCCGAAAAATAGTATCCACAACACTTAGCAATAAGTTGAAGAGACGAACCTCAATAGCTTATAAATCCCTCAAATTCAATATGTTCAGTAAATTCACTGTAACAAACATAAGAAGTGTAGGGGGAACTTGTCTATGACCGGACACCGCCTGTGGCTGGAAAACATAATAATATTCTTAAACCATGAATTGAAGCTAATAGCAGCCTGATAAGGTATTTGAAATCCGGCCATAGACAACACTGTTGGAAATGTGTGAAAACTAACATAAAATGATTTACCTTACCAAATCAATATATTGTAAAATAATTTTGTTCTAATATAGTTTTCTGTTAATAATAATAGATTCAGCGCCGATGTGGTCTAGTGGATAGGCTGGCGCGAGTCTGGTATTGGTACGCCAGGCGTACTGGGTTCGATTCCCGGTATCGGCAAGAAAAACTTTTGGGTTCGAATCCCATAAGCGGGGGCCGACAGGTAAGATGTGTTTCATTATATAACTGACTATATAATTGGAATGTTCAATCTGTTGCAAGCTGGCCAGGTATATACACGGATGCCGGAATACCTGTAAGTAAACTAGCCCACCTGATTGATTCGTTCTTCCAAAATATACCTACATCAACACACACGCAATACATTCACCACATAACAGTTCATACGAAGCCATGGGGTCCGGGTATGGTGGCGCGCTGCATTGGAGATTTGTCGAATCTAATAATCTAAGGAATGCATGTGAACCCATACTTTGGCAGAAACTGCGGTGAATCCGTGCACCCATGGTGGATTACCAACATACAACATACATAGGGGAGAATGAGGATACTTGATCCTTGGGGATACTTGATTCCTTTGCTATATCTCGAAACTGGAATGTCTTACAAAGATCAAATGTTCTAGAAAAATGTGCCAAAATGAGCAAAATAACAATGCTTGTAGTTTAAAAAATTTTAACAAAATAATTTTTTGAGTAATTGAACTTTGTTTGAAAAATTTCACAAAATGTAACTTGAAGATCTTTTTTCATCACTTTAAAATGTTCCTTACATAGGAAAATTATGACACAAATATTTGTTCCAATGTATCAATCGTTCGAGCGCAAAATGAACTTCATAATGCCATATTTTCAAAGCAATGGAAAACTCTCAATTTTTTTCAGAAAAAGTTTTCTAAAATGTTGATTATGGGTACAATTGATCCCCTAGAGTTGGGTACAATTGATCCCCCTTCCAAACGGCATATTCTTCTTCTGAATTGATCGTTATGATTGCTGAATACGAAATTACTAATATTTATCCAAAAACTAATATTTATCAAACAATTGTCTGAAGAAAAAAGCAAAAACAATTAATTTTCTCTTTATTATTAAAAATAGCGCCTTTCAGTATGCAATGATATTAGCGTTGAGACAAAGCTATAGAATTTTCTTCTTATGTCTGCTATAAATTGTAAAATGAGAACAAACATGACCAAAATAGTCAATTAACATTCTATCTTGGGGTTTTGTTTGATTTTTATACAAGGATTAGGGCTTCCTGAATGAAAGATCAAGTCTCCTTCAATAGGGGATCAAGTCTCCCCTAACTTCAGAAAAATCGCAATTATTTTACTCCCACGAAAATGCTTCTAGTTCATCAACGGGTTCAAGTATCGTTCTAATTTTAGGAGCATAGAATTTGTGAAACTACCTGCTACAGCTATATCTCACAGAATAAGATAAAAAAATGACCACAAACACATACAGCATCTCAATGAAACCTAATGTTTCCTCGAAGAGATTCCATTAACTTAACACTAAGCATACATCTTTCGAGGAAATGATGGCTAGCATCTTACAAATGCTAAAGCCACTAACCCATGGAAAATGTATTATGTATGTCGTCACTGGGATTCGATCTCATGACCGTTGGCTCAGAAGATTCGCACTATATCCTCTATACCACGGGAAGCGGCAATTCGTTTTTTTTCCAAACTAGGAGCTCGCTTCAAAAATCGTTTTACGAAATTTATAAATATCACCCCGGGGTCCATATAATTCGCGCACGATTTGACCACCGAGGTGAGCAGCTTTTTCACCTTGTCGAGTAGAAGAACCAGACAGAAAAATTTACCTTCTTTACCACTTGTCCGATCAAAATTTAAGGATTGCGCTTGATTAAATTTCGTCCTTAATAAAATTGATCATCTTCACTTTTATTCGAAATTAAGCTCACTGTTAGAGCCTCTAGGTTTCCTTGAACAATTTACCATATGAACTTTGGTCTAATGATTGATTTTCAGCTGTTTAAGGGTCTCGCGCTGAGATTTTCCTGGATTTTTCACAATCCTGTCCAATAATGTTGGTCAATGTGCTTCTGTATAGGGCACTATCTCTAAAACCACTTGACGGATCGCCGCAAAACTATGCACATGTGAACATTACATCACTAGATAGCGTGCCTTCGGAAAAGAAATGCACTGACACGTAGTAAAACTTACGAACTTTAAGGGAACAATTTATAAGCGAAAAATTGCAACGTCACAAAAAACGCGAATTTGTAAAAAGTGTCGGTGTACCAATGGTCGCACACGCATATGTATGTCGCTTAATCCAATCGCCGCTCACAAGTGTCCCAATGGCCGCGCACTTCTCAATTTGGGTTTAAACAGTAAATAAGGTATCCAAACAGTTTAAAATGTTGTTCATGGCTTTCAGGCGAATATTCTCAGGTAAAGATTTTCAAGATTCACACATCAAACATCGAGTTGTCTAGATTGTTTGTAAAACAAGTCTGGTGTAGAATTAGTATCAGACGCCATTTTTTTTCCAGAAAAAAGCATCATTTCGCCGGAATCTTTCGGAACAATGTTTTCGGTCCCAATTTCGATAAATCATCCACACATCCACAAATGAAGCCGGATGCAAGGTTGCTAGCGATTATTCGTTTTGAAATTCTAAAGTTTTTCCCGGTTTTTTTTTTACCGGTTATAAATCTTGATGTTTCCGATGTATATAATTATTATACTCGTGTTTATATATAAAATCATGGTGTATTAAAAAAAATGTAAAAGGCTTCAGTTTTTAACAATTGTATCCAAAAACTTGTTAACCATTTAAAAATTATGACTAATACTTCGGCGTCTTCTATTACGTAGTCTTTTCGTATCAAATTGACAGATTTTATTGATTTTTTCTAACGAATCTAACGAAATTTGCATTTATAGGTTGTTTTATTCCACAATTTCAACAATTTTTAAAAATAAGTCTATGGTTAAATTGATTTTGAAACAATAATGTAAGACTTTTCTGCCAAAAGAGGCGCAGCTAGCTCTGCTTGAAAACGCTCAAGCTGCCAAATTATTTGCTTTTTGCGACAAATAATTTTAAGAAATTTGTACATCGAACATTTGTATCAATTGAGAGAAACCACCAAGTCCCAAGCCTGTTAAGCACAAAACCTCGTTAAGTGAGAGTGTTAAACCTCTATAAGCTAGGGTCGTTTTCCTAACTAAACCAAGGAATTATTGAAAATACAACTTTTGTATTTTGTATTGAAAATGATACTAGGATACCAAAGAACAAATATCCACAGTTCCATATTGAAACTCACTCGAGAAAACTTCGAACTGATGCATCAACTGGTTTCTTATAAATCAGTGGATTTTTATCAAATTTCTAGATCACTTTAAAATGTATTTTTATGTTCATGTTTTTTATGTTTTTTATGTTGTATAAAAAGAGAACTTGGTTGGAATAGAAACCTCTTTAAGCGAGCAAAAAGGTTCAGTCCTTTGGATTCTCTCTTATCCAGGTTCGCCTGTAGTTAGTTTTGTGTTTAGTTTTATCGATAATAGTTAAAATTTATTACATTTGAGTTATGCTGTAGTATGTAGCACACTTGCGGAGAGCGAAAAAATGAGATACTGATATTGCTCCGTAATTAGTTAAAAAAGCGATTCAAACTTCGATTGTTTACTAATGAACGAAAATAAGCGATTATGAGATAAATCAATATCGAGACTGTCAAAACTATTCTCAAATTTAGAAATAATTTTAAAAATATTTGTGAAACTCCGAAAAAAAATTCAAACATGACAATTTTCCCGGTGAGGCGTGAAAATTCACGGATTTTTCCCGGTTTCCCGGTGACGCAATGAAATTCCAAAGTTTTTCTCGGTATTCCCGGTTCGCCAGCAACCCTGCGAAAGGCTATCTAACCTCAAATTTTCAACACATCTAGGAAATTTTCAATAAAATAATCTGTTCTTCTGATATCGTTCCTAAGAATGGTGTTTTGTAGACGAATTACAATAAGGGACTCGCTGACCTCAAAGAGCAAAATAAATTTATTTCTAGTATAGCAAGTGAAAAATATTCAGTAAAGGTATCAGAAAATGTGAAATATTTTTGTTGTTGATTTTCTGACAAAAATCATGATTAAAGTTAAAAATGCGCGACGCGCACGATAGTTTCATTAAAGTATTTATCAACTCTTTTTCATGCTTTCTGATGCTATTCACAAAAGAATGTGTTGCATTTTCTTCGAATACACTTCTTATTCTGGTGGTTTTTGTGCACAATGTTTCAACAATTCAGCAAAATACTAATTTATTAAATTATTATTTGTTTTACCGTGCTCAGTAATGATTACGAAATATTTTTTAGAAGTGTTATCTGTTTTATGTAGCATGTTTTATTCAATATTAATGTTATTAAGTAATTTTTGCTCAACATGTTTACTCTGGTGGAGCGCCGCTATTTACATTCATCACTTAAAAATTAATGCTCAAAATGCTGTTTAACATGATGCAAAAACTTTGTCTTTTAAAACAGATTCAGAATGGAATGTTTCAAACTAAATTTATTTTTAGATAAAAAGGCTGGAATTCAGTATCACGTAACCGTCAAAGGTCGACCGAACGAAGAGTGCGATAAGGCATTCGCGCCCATAGGAATCTCACTCACAGAAAACCAAATCTGTGCAGGAGGTGAAAGGAATAAGGATTCGTGCCGAGGCGATTCTGGAGGAGCATTGATGTGGCAAACTGAGCTCGTGACTTACTTGATCGGTATTGTCAGCTTTGGAGCCCGTGACTGTGGCACAGTCAATCATCCCAGTGTGTATACCAATGTTGCAAAATATTTAGACTGGATCGAGGAAGAGATAACCAGCTCGTAGAAAGCCGCTTAACCGTGATGAAATTTTTAAGATAAAATTTAAGAACTTCGAATAAAATGAAATGCCAAAACAACACGTTGATAGCTTTGACCCACTCCCAATCACTTTCTTAATTGAGGCCCTCAGGATCAGAGGGGTGCAAGTGCTAAAATCAATTTTGAGTTAAGTATACCCAACGATTCTTCATGTTTCAATGTACATCTGGTGCAAAACTCAGATTTTTAATAATTCTTTTGAACACTTTTTCGATTGAGTTAAAACTGCTCGTTTGGACCACGGATTCAGGTGCTCTAATTGTAAGCGACGTTGCGCTTTTAAAGTAAATTAGTATAGTTATGACTGAGAAACCGGAATCCTATATATTTGCGTTAACAAAATTTAGCACTTCTAACACTTTAAGAAAAAAAAATTAACGACAAAAATTGATGCATGATTATAAAAAAAAACACTTACCCTCTTCCGGCTGCAGCTGGACGCAATTTTCAGGTTGCCAGTTACCCAGAGCTTCACAGTTCCCCGTTACGGCGATCGATTCATCCTGTAGCAGGTCTTGATTGACTAGAACACGAAATTTGTGCCGCAGGTCCCCCGGGGGCCTTGGCAGTTTTTCCTTTTTCGTCAAGCTAGACGAGCTCGATGAAGCTGTGCCATTTTTTTCATCTAAAAACCACCAACGCTGCATGCTGACTTTAGTTCGTACTTGTTGAACGATCTTCCCTGATACAGCACTCTGGAACAAATAAAATTAGATTGTTAGTTCCAATGTGCTCAAGCGCTGTTGTACATACATATAACGATGGTAAATTTACAGATAGTATAGAGGGGTAGAATTGATAAGCCTCATATCACTTTAATAACGAGCTTATCAAAAGAAGCAGATATGAAAAACAATAACCCGTTGTTCATCAATTGAATAGTAGAGGTAAAAAATTAATGAATTTTAGCATCGATAAATACTTTTTTCCCGACATCAGGTTGGTGATTGTATGTATTTTATTTTTAAGCACCTTACAACAACCGGTTCAACAACACTCGTCTGACCGATATTTTTGTCGTCTTGCTTTTGATTGAACGTTTCGTAAACAAATCGCTCACATGATATAACCGATGTAACACACTGCAGATTTTTTTTTTTTCTACGAAAGCCAATCTAGGTGAAATTTTTCCAAACTATTTCAAATCTAAAAATCGAATTGACTTACGTGACGGTAAAGTATTATCCAAGAACAATACTTAATACAGGATTTTTCTAACAAACCGAACATATTTCAAGCAGCAAAAACATGTGACACGGTAAAGGTGGGTACTTGAACCTTGCAAGGTTCTGAATTGGATGTATCTCTGGCAAAAACCGCTTACGCATGGCTTACTAACGCAAAATTGTTTCGTTTTCTGTTTTGATAGCGCATAAACTTCACAACCAAACACACGACGAAGCAAGCGTCTTTCTTGTTGTAAATTATTCATGGAACATATTTAAATAATAATAAAAAAAATTAATTCGTAAAAATAATCAATAAATTTGAAAAGCTTTTGATAAAACTATATTTCCCATCATACACATTTTGTTTATTGGTCCAAAAACCTTATAACCTGTGCAGACTTTCAGTTCGACCGGACTTGAATTAAAGCTGGTCGAAAGCGTTCAAATCGAAGAAATAGAATTTTAATTTCAGAACAAAAATCTAACTCTTTTGTATAAAAGTTTTGGATAAAAAATTTAATTTAATGACAAGTGATTTTGAAAATAACGAGAAATAAAACAACAAAAATGATAATGAAAAACGACAAAAAGACAAACATGACAAACAAAAACAACAGTAACAAAAATGATAATGTAATTTTAGTTATTTTGTGTAGGTTTTTATCATTTTGCCATTTTTGCATTTGTTTTGTCTTTCGGTCATAGTTCGTTCGTAGTATTTTTTCTCTTTTGTTTTTCAACCGATTTCTACAAAACTTATAATTTTACAATATATGAGATCCTTAGAGCCAAAAGGCCATAAGTGCACAAAATAGAAAACTCGCTTCAAAGTTTGTGGTTTAATGTTTTTCATAGGTACATTATTGTTCGGAAAGTTGGAGTTTTCAATGGATTAAAAAATATGCCTAAATAAATAAAATTCTAAAAATCTTAAATCTACACTAGATGAAGATAAAAATATGTTAAATCGTTTGGTGCCATTTAGTTGAAATGGAATATTTTTGCATAAATACCCCTTCTTTTTGGCTTCAAGCGCCTCTTATCACTGAATTATCTGAACCTTTCTTATACCGTAGTTGAATTAAAGGGAATCTTTCGATTGATTTGATTCAGCAGAATTATTCAACCAAGTAGGCTCACATATTAGAGCCTCGTATAAAATCAAGTAAATTTTTCAGACTTTTGTTTCACATGTAATGTAGTTGGTATAGATTTAGGTATGATATGAACAAAGTAAAACCAGTGGTAAAACATTAAAGTTTTAGAACAGGATTATTTAAAAAAGAGCCACAAAAAGATAGCCGCCGGCAAAATGTGGACCGTGGACCATGACCATCGGGTCATTTAGCTTTAGCATACTGCTGAACCATTTTGGAGATGACATTCTGATGAAAAAGCCGATGTGGCTAAAAAGGGTGTTTGAATTTGCTCCGCAGCTTACTGAAAATTTCTCTAGGTAATTGTTTTTGGCTTTCAATTATTGTCCTTAGGAATTGACTCACCTTTCAACGAAAAAGCGGTTTTAAATGCCCTTTTTTGAAGCCAAAATATGTAAAACAAAAACACACGTTTCATGTATGTACTATAGACATGAATTCAATTCCATTCCATTCGCATGTGAACAAACAGTAGTGTTTTTGGTAAATAATTTATAGAAAGTTTAGTTTATACACTGCCGATCAAAAGTTTGGCAAATTTTGATCGTTCATATCTCAGCCGTCTCAGGACATTTTGCAATTCTTCTGGTCTCATTTGAAAGATAATGAGCAATAGATATTTTGGAGGTATTTTGTCCAGAAATAATGTTTTAGTTTTTCACCTTAAGGTGAAAAAGTTTAAACTTAACCAAAAGTTAGAACATTTTCAAAAAATAGCACTCAATGTTCACGATCATCTCGGGATAGGGTGGACCAAATTTCAAAATTTGAGTTGCATTAGGATCCTTATTCTTTACTTCTTAAAACACAATAAAAAAATTATGTGCAAAAACTTAAGAATGTACTTTTAATTAATAAAAAAGACACTTAAGTTATCCTCCAAAAGTTTGGGATCACACTTTAGTATGGTGTATCGGCCAAAAGTTTGGGATCATTCTTTTAAAAACAAGCAAATTTATCTCTTTCATATCTTTCTCACCTAACATCGTATTGCAGATCTGAAGGGTTCAATTGGAAGCTTAGGAATTGTTGTTTTTAATTATATTTTAAAGTGAAAACCATAAGAAATTCAGATTCATAAGTGTAAACTTTCAAAACAACAAAGAATTTCAGGTGAATTTTTTACGGTTATCACTTTAAAATATAATTTTTGAATGAATTTATAAAAAAAAAACAACAATTCCTAAGCTTTCAATTGAACCCTTCAGATCTGCAATACGATGTTAGATGAGAAAGATATGAATGAGATAAATTTGCATGTTTTTAAAAGAATGATCTCAAACTTTTGGCTTATACACCATACTAAGGAGTGATCCCAAACTTTTGGACGATATCTTAAGTGTCTATTTTATTAGTTAGAAGTACATTTTTAAATTTTTGCACAATTTTTTTTTATTGTGATAGGGGAAGTAAAGGATAAGGATCTTAATGCAACTCAAATTTTGAAATTTGGTCCACCCTATCCCGAGATGATCGGCTTTGAATATTGAATGCGATTTTTTGAAAATGTTCTAACTTTAGGTTAAGTTTAAGGTGAAAAACTCAAACATTATTTCTGGGTATATAACCTTCAAAATATCTATTGCTCATTATTTTTCAAATGAGACCAGAAGATTTGCAAAATGTCCTAAGACGGCTGAGATATGAACGATCAAAATTTGCATGTTTTTTAGCGGGTGATTGTTTGTTTGGGCCCAAAAAACAATCTATGGAATAAGAAATTAATATTTTTGTTACAGAGTTTGAGCCGGTTTACTTTACTAAAAGAAAATTCATATTTGTCAGAAAAAAGTCAAAAACTGCATTCTCATTCAATCAGTACCGGAAATTTAGAGTCATCAGATGTCCAGATCGTGCAAGGATTAGACTTAAATCAGGTTGAAATAACCTTTTTTTTCTTCACATTTCATTTGAAAACAAATATGAACTTACAATTAATTGTTCAAATAACATTTTGAATTGAGTTTTGGCATTTCCAATCATGCAGGATCAAATCTATGCTTTTTGCCTTTCTTTCAGAAAGGTATAGTTATCGGTCGATTTGGGAGATCATTAATTATGGGTCTTAGACAGGGACCGACAAAAAACACAAACACAGCACAGTACATTTCGTGCAACACAAATCCTGGAGTGCTGACACATAAATTTTCGTGTGCGACACTTCGGTTTGGCACAGCACTTCAATTGTGTTGTGCTGCATCAAATCAACACGACACAGTTCCCAGTTGTGTCGTGTCGAGAAGAACACAGTTGTGCTTAGCACGCAACACAGTGTGTTTTATGAGCAAGGCTATTTTAACCCGTCGCGCTTGATTGGACAGCATTGCTCCGTATTTTACATGGCGAAGTTCTTCACTCACATTGTGTCGAGAAAGAAGCTTGAAAGCAAACGAAAAAAAATCTATCCAGTTCGCCTGCTGGCAGATTTGCAACAATTCAAATCTCATCGTTTCGGGACCGGCACACGAACACACTGTGTCGTCAACTGTGTCGGATTTTGTGTCGCATGCAGTACTGTGCTGTGTTGCGGCCGACACGCAACAAAAGAAGATCAACACAGACACAGCACAGTTTCGTTTCGGATGTGCCGTGTCATCAAATTGTGTTGCACTTACTGTGTTCGTGCTGTTTTCGGTCCCTGGTCTTAGATATACCTTTATAGGTACCTATCGAATCAGTCGAGTTCAGACGATGTCTGTGTATTTGTGTGTATTGGTGTGATTTTTTGTAAACTTTTTTGCATGTTTTTGCGAAACTGGGCAGTACAATAAAAATGATTTTTATCTTAAAAAATTTGTTTTTTTTCTTCTTCGGTCTATAAAAGAAAGAAAAAATAACAAAATAGTTTGAAAATTAAATTTTCATAGTAATTATCATCAAATCATCACGCCAAAAAACGTGTCAATTGGCCTTGCTAGCCAAACCCAGCAATCACTAAAATCAAGATTATCGTATATATGACGTCAAATTATACGTGACGTCATAGCTTGCTAGCTAAAACTATGGTCCTGTCGGTGTGTGGAAGGGAGAACAGATAGGCTTCACTCCCACTCAGGTTTGATGTCATCGTGACAGAAACCGTGTGGGAGGAAGACGACAGTTCAAATTTTCCCGGCCAAAGGTTATATTGTTTTAATTGTAATGGTTCAGATTGAAACCGAACAACTTCAAAAAATTTCGGAACCGAAGCTCCGAAATATTTAACATAAAAATGGTATTCACCAAGGGGTACGACCCCGAAATTAATGAAGTCGTTGATGAGTACGTCATGCCCACACTGCATGGTACGAAAGCGATAGTAACTTCGGCCAACATTATATTCAGAAACAGATTGCTCTGAAAAGGGGAAAACAACACGGGTACGCGTACGCGGACGATGTATGCACATCCTCTCATCTTCTCACGTGCCGTTCGTGCTCAGGAAGCTTCTTCCTAGGCACGAACGACAGGAGAGAATTTCGCCCGTGGAAGCAAATCTAATTAGACAAATGCTACTCAATCCTCTCGAGCTTTAAGCTCTCGGGCAAATTCCCTTTTCGTTCCCTTTTCTCTTCAGATCTAACGTTGCGCAATGAAAGCTTTTCGTTCGCATAGAAAAACCTGTGCAATTGTTGCGTTTTGTTGTTGGGGTTGGTGTCTGACGAAAACGGCTTGGGAGTCAATCCAAACAGTGGCGCCACCAAGTCCTCCATAGGCACATAAATACGCATTAACCATTTTGGCCAGGCTGGCCAAAAAAAAATTTAACTAAATTGACAAAATTAACAAAACTGACAAAATTGACAAGATTGACAAAATCGCCAAAACTGAAAAAGTTGACAAAATTGATGAGATTGACAAAATTGACAAGATTTACAAAATTGACTAAACCGACAAAATGACAAAATTGCCCAAATTGACAAAACTGACAAACTTCACCAAATTGACAAAACTGACAAAATTGACAATATCGACAATTTCGACAAAATCGACAATATTGACACAATTGACAAAATTGACAACATTCACAAGATTGACTTAATTGACAAACTTACAAAATTGACAAGATTGAAAAAAATGATAAAATTAACAAAATTGACAAAATTGACCAATACGTGAAAACTGACATCATTCACCAATTTGACAAAAAAGACAAGATTTACAAAATTGATCAAATTGGCAAAACTGACAAAATTCACCAAATTGACAAAACTGACAAAATGACCAAATTGCCAAAATTGACAAGATTGACAAAATTCACAAAATAGACAAAACTAACAAGATTGTCAAGACTAACAAAATTGACAAGATTGACTATTTCGACAAAATCGACAATATTGACACAATTGACAAAATTTACAAAACTGACAGAATTGACAAAATTGACATGATTGACAAAATTGCCAATATTGACAAAATTGACAAGTTTGTCACAATTGAGAAGATTGACAAAATTGACCAAATTGACAAAATTTAGAAAATTGTAAACATTGACAAGATTGACAAAATTGACAAATCTGAACAAATTTGAAGAAATTGTTAAAATTGACAAAAATTACAAAATTGATTAAATCGACAAAATCGTCAAAATTTACAGAAATCGCAAAATCACAATATTGATTGAATCGACGAAATTGAAAAATTTGACCAAATTGACAAAACTGACAAAATTGACAAAATTGACAAGATTGACAAAATTTGGTCTATTGACAAATTTTACAAAATTATTATAATTGACAAAAATGACAAAATTTATCAAATTGACAAATTTGACAAAATTTACAGAATTGACAAAATTGACAAGATTGAACAAATTGACAAAATTGAATCAAATAAACAAAAATTACAAAACTTATAAAATCGACAAAATCGACAAAATTATCAAAACTAGCAAAATCCATAAAATTGACAATATTGATTAAATCGACAAAATTGACAAATTTGACATTTTTGACAAATTTGACAAATTTGGCAAATTTGACAAATTTTATCTCCTATAGTTTTTTTTCATCCCCTATAGTTTATTCCGTTTGAGAGCTTCATTTAACGAAAATCATTTACAAAAGTGATTTTTGTAAACATTCTACCGTTATGGATTAAAACACGCAAAACAAATATGTTTTGAATCTGAAAGAAAGGCTCAAATCCACTGTTAAGTGTATTAAATCGGGTTTTTTTCAAAGGAATACTACCGCTCCAAGCAAGATGGTCCCATGCAGGGATGCCAGGTGTTGAGGATAAAAAATCTGGGCAATTTTGAAAAAAAGTCTGTGTGTGTCTGGGGAAGGGGGGGGGGGGGAGGGTTGTATCACTGCCTTTGGGTTATTTTCGAGTTGAGAACTATATAACTAACACTGTTTCCTACCACGTACCATGCCGATATTATTTTTAAAAAAAATGTAATGAATGATTTGTCAAATACCCATGAATACAAGCGAGATTTCAGTCTAATCTGGCACTTACGGATCAAATCCAATACATGAATATTGATTTCATCACTCCATTTTGAAAGTCTGTAAAATCTGGGCACTCTGAGCAAAAATCTGGGCAAAATCTGTGTCTGACCAATGTCTGGACGAATGGTCAAAAGTCTCGGTTTTACAGACAAATCTGGGCACCTGGCAACCCAGGTCCCATGTGAGAAAAACGCAACTGACAGTTCAAGTTGATAAATTTACAGCGTAATCTGTCAGAAAAGTAACGCATACGGACACGAGTTTCTACGCAAAACACTTATAACGAGAGGCCCGACACACCTCCGTTTTAAGCCACCCACTTAGGCTTAAGCGCCACTTCCGGATGGAAGACCACCTACCCTGTCTTAGTTTGCCCAGCCGATGAGACTCGGTCGCGAGTTCCTGTTGATTCCCTATTTTGGGAAAGAAGCGGAAGGGTCTCCAAAAAGGGATTCGTACTTCGGCCCTTTTGAGGCCGCCCCGAAGACGAGACGAAACCCTGCAGAAATTCGAGGAAAGGGGAGTTAGCTGTTATTCGGCCCAAAGATGAACTACCAGTGTTTAAGCCGTCGTACAAGACTCCGCCCTCTACCCCGGTTTAGCAAAAGAATGATCGTGACTGGATTCGCGGCCAGTCTCCGCAGTAAAAAATCTAAAGAGGAAAAATGCGAACAATAAAAAGGAACAACTTGCAACCCCCTTTTCCTAATACCTTAATTAATTGTGCATTTTCAGATTCTCGTTTCCTTCGAGACTTATCATAGCCGACTTACATTTGTGCGAAAACATTCTATTTATTCCGTGTTTGTTTACATTTGTAGTGTGTTGTTAGGCCTAAGCTTTTACACCCAAAATAATTTAGAAATTTTTTCTACTGGATTTTTCACGTAAAATAAGATTTTGTTGCATAAAATCGATACTACGTGAATTCTGTAGTAACCACAGTGTTGCAAGAACAACCTGGTGATAAGTATTTTACTTCCAAATAATTGGCGCATGAATTTCACGTAAATTCAAAGAGGATGACTCAAAATCCGTTTTGTCGCATCATTCGCAAATTCTTATAAGAAAAGGGAGTTGGCAGCTGGTTTAGTTTGAAGATTTTTGAGGTCGCGGTGTCTGTTTTGATGTTTAAAGTTTTTTATGGACCCGAATATTGCGCGGAAGAAAGAAAATCAATTTTTCCACACCGGTCGAAAAAAAACCGTTTAATAAGTTCCGGCACACCAAAAGTGGCCCTAAGCAACTTAAATTCTGTGCTGCCTCGGAAGATGTAATATTGCTGATCCACTCTTTTTTTCTATTTCTGCGATAGCTGATTTGGGCTCCCGTAGGGTACCACTGTAAAAAAAATTACAGTATTCAAGAAAAAAATTAGCATTGTTCTACATAAGGATTATTTATCGACTGAAATTAAATCGGATGAACAAGCGGAAAACATTGAAAGATGATTTAATAAAAAGTTGTCAAACAAACATGTATACCAAACATTATTATCGGATTATCTATTGTTTATAAAACAAAAAATTGTGTTTGCCTTGAGCTTGGTCAATCAGCGGTCAAAATCACGGAAAAATGATTAAGAAAAAAAACTGTTTGCGATGGGGTCAATCAGCGGACAAATTCACGAAAAAAAATGTAAACCTGTAGTTGTTTAAATAAGTTTAGATTCGACGACACGGTAGCGATCATTCATTTAATGTTGGATTTCGTGCTGTTTTGCAGTCGGAGTTATTCGTATAAAGTTTAACTGAAAAGCGGTTAGCGTGTAGAAAACCGTCAGATTTTATACTGATTCGACGGATTGCACAAATTTCGCAGTTATGAGTGCGCAGTCCAATTTTTTGCGATGCGAATGGTATTATTTCCTATAATAGATTATTCACCGTACACAACTCCTTTTTTTAACTTCTCATATACGATTTGTTACGTTTTACTACAACATAATTGAATTCGACCTGCATATAAAACTATCAAAGACGCATTTATCGCATCAAAAATCTTCGTCATGCCAAATTCGTTAATTCTCAGGCTATGGAAAAATGTGTTTTCAATAATGTAGATTGTTTTTTGTTTTGTCTGGGATTTTAACGCTCGTAATTAATTCAATCTCCATGAATACTAAGAATAATAATTTTTCTTTCCGATGACTTCATGTGTCCTCTCTTGCAAAATAATGATTTGAAGATTGATTCAAGAATTTACTTCTTAACTTTTCAATGAAATTAGTGAGTAAGAGTGAATTTTTTAACTGTGTTCACTGCTCCGGCTAGCCTACCGCACGGAAGGCTACCGTCGCGCGATTAGAAATTTTCCCAGTAACCGCAATAACTGGTTTGCTCTCCAGTTATTACATCTTCCGAGGCAGCACAGAATTTCAGTTGCTTAGGGCAAGTATATCAGGTTTCTCCGTCCTGGTGAGATTAATTTAAAACTGTTTTTAAAATAATATCTTTGTAATCTGTTTCGATGTATTCTAATTTGGTGATAATTTTTCAGGCAACGGCCACCTTAGCCAATCTTTAAAAGAGAGCTTAAAGTGTTATCTGGGTCCGCAGGGACGCCCGGTAGGCTACGAGTGAGTGCTACATCACGACTCAAAGAATATGAGAGGCTAGAAGAAGGTTTTATCTCGTTCTGAACCTTCCCTGGAAAGAAATTGCAGTGGTTGGCTTTTAATCCGATTTTGGAACAAGGAACTATGTAGCTGTCTACAGATAAGGCAAATTGTTTTTCGCTAAAGTATTCAATTGTAATTAATTAATATATTTCAATTCTACAGGACCGTTAAAACCAAAGTGCGCCGTTAAACCACCCGGAATCATTTATTGTATTAGAGTTCAAGTTATTTATCCAGTAATAGTGATTAGTATAGTGATAGTAATTGATTGTAAAATAAAATCAAAGATATTTTTCTAAATTTTCTTATTATTATTAAATTTTATAAAAGCAACTAAAGGTGAAAGAAAAATTAAATTGAAATCGATCAACATTTCACACAACTTCCACTGTCACATCGAGTTGAACTCACTAGGAATTCACGTAAGTTTTAGGTGATTTTCATCAAGCATCAATTCCTATAGGGGCGCGTTTACATAATCATCGCGTAGCATTTACGTGAAAATCAATTGGATAAAAATTATGTAGTTTTTCACGTAGCCGCTACGTACAGATTATTTTGGGTGACTTCTCTCTTAAACTTTTCTAGTGGTGTTCGTGGTGGAGATGTTAGGTGGTTTGTACGATAAAGATGCGTCCGATGTTCGTTTTCATTTATTATTGTTTCATGAGAAACGAATGACAGCTTTTCGAAGATAGGGCTACTTTATGCGGCTCGCCAGTCCGAATAATTTTCATAGCTCGCTGAATCAATGATGCGGCTAAAATCTCGCACTCGCGCAACATAAATTATGCAAAAGTTGCGGGCGAAAAACGTACGTTTTAAAAGCGATCGCAGAAGAAACATGTTCTTCATATGGGAGTACTCACGTTTTCGGTAATTAATTCGTGGGGTTTTGGGCAGCCATTACCTTACGATTTTGATATCCTGCGGTGAACTACTGCGGCTCCTTTGGCTTACCACGCTAGTTGACGGTCATACGGTGGTAGCTCTGCTGCGGTGATTCAGCTACACTTTTTGGTCGGTGGATTACGGCGCAGCTAGAGAAGATGTTCTCTAGCTAGCCGTCGTGTTCTGCTGTTTGTTGAAAACGACGATGACGATGATGACCGCGGTTCTCGTAGTCGCGAGAAGACCACGGCGCGGTGGTACTGAAGGCGGTATCACTGTTCGGCTGGGGTGTTGATGTTTGCTAGCCGATGAAAAATGACCGCCTTAGCTGGTGTACCCAGCCTCGCGCCGGTAAACCTGGTGTGTCGCGAGGCTTGGCGTAGGGCGACTTCCTCTGGGTGATAACAGTGGACTTTTTGAGGAATCTGTCGGGAAAAGGTGCGGTGTTTTACACTGCGTTCGACTCTTGCGGTTTTTTCCCACAACATACCTTTGGTCGATTAGTCCTCGTATAACTTTTGCCACTGCACTACCACTATTCTATGCTTTCTAGGTCTAGGCTATTCGAGAGAAGTTAATCAATTAAACGCACTGATAAAGGAAACTACAAGTGTTCAAAATTACCAAGTCTGAATATTCTTCGACGGCAAAAGATAACCGATCTTTCCTATGCTAATCACCGAGAATAAATGGGTCGGGAGATCTTTTCGTCATCTGGCTTACTGGATTAGTTTATCTTCGTGACCGGAACTACCCGATCCGACTATGTCGAATCGCGAAGTTAAACAATTAAATCCTTTCTCGCGAATTCTCGGATAGCCCTTGTCTTCCCCTTCCAAATCCGAAATTAAAAACCCATCTTTTTCTTCCCCAAACTCTTAGGTTCACAACGCATCCCGAAGGAGGTCATTCACCTGATGCAAACAAAGTCTGCCGTCGGTGGTCTACGGAAAACGGCGTCTCAAGCCACACGTTTAAAGTGGGAAGTGTGTTGGTTGATCTGAAGCCTTCAACAGCGTGTTATTGGTTTTGATGATTGTTCGTCTAGGGCACAGGTCGGCAACCTGCGGCTCGCGAGCCGCATGCGGCTCTTTAGATGTAAAGCTGCGGCTCTTTAGCTCAATGTGTGAAAATTTTGAAAATACAAGAAATTTTCAAGAGTAAACGGACGCAACATTAGTTTTCCGTCAGTTCAGATAGTATTTCCCAGGATAAAAAAAAAACAAAATAACTACTACACGCAGCGAAAAGTACTACCATTGAGATAAAAAAAATACATCTTTGATTCAAAAACCTCGTGTACATTGAAACAAAATCCATTTTCCTTGAATCAAGTAACTTTCATATTGAACCGAAATTTTTTCCCATTAAACCAAAGTTCCAAATTTTTGAATCAAAGTATTTAATTTGAATTTAAAGAATTTTTTTTTTTGGCTCAGAATCAATGTGAAAATTCATTGATTTAGATGAATTTTCATTTGAATCAAAGTATTTTTTCGTCAAACAGTCGACACATCTTCATTACCTTCTGTTTGGTGAACGGGACGGCCAGAAGCTTTGCCGCGCAACAGCTAGACAAGATCCGGTTTAGGAAAGTCTTGACAGCTTTAAGAGGGCAGACGATAGTGGACTCCTAGGTAGGTCTTTCAAAATCAATTTAATTTCAAATAAACAAACCTAACAAAACTTTTTCAGGGCAACCATTCATCCAACTAATCCCTTCCGATCCGGTCCAAGGAGACATATGGCGCCGAAACCCTTCATAAGTTGTTCGAAAGGAACTGTTGCCAACAAACGTCGTTCAGTAAGTACTTTCCATGCAATTTTGTTATTTAGCATTATTTAGCGTATCGTTTTTTGTGAGCTTCATAACAAGAGAAGCATTTTTGTCATATCTTTGTATTATATGCGCTCTGTAAAAATTTCATGTGTACATTTTGTTCTCCTCTTTATTTACAGATGTACCGGTTCAAAACTTTAAATATAGGGAAAATCGATAATGTGAATGTAATATTACATATATATGTCATCTAAATAAATAAAATGTTTTAAGCCATAATTGATTTCTTTTTATTTCCAATTGGAAGAACATTAATATGTAGTACTAGAATTTTTAAATCAAAAAGTAGAATTGAAGAACAAATGCTTTTAAATCGAAACCCAAATTCCGTTGGAACAAACGAAAAGTTCATAAAATTAAACGAAAAGGCTTTTGAATCAAAAGCATTTTGTTTTTTGAATCAAAGAAAAAGTTTTGATTCAAAGGAAAGCATTTCTTCGAAACAAAAGAAAATGAATTTGAATCAAAGGAATTTTTATTTGTCCCAAAATCAAAGGAAAAAATCCTTTGTTTTTGCGGCACTTTCCTTTGAAACTAATTTCTATTTTTCTGCGTGTATATAACAAATTATCAGCATCTTGTAAGTTTGCAACCAAGTTGAGATTTAGAAATCAGTCATTGTTCTTCATAAAGTCTGATTTAGCATTTGAAAGTCTGGAGAAATTTTTCTTTGGTGGTACGAAAAGTTTTCCGTAGAATTTGTTTTGTTTGTTGTTCTGATTTAATCGGATACATACCGAGCATTTTTTACACGCAGCGAAAAGTAGTACCATTGAGATAAAAAAATACATCTTTGTTTCAAAAACCTTGTGTACATTGAAACAAAATCAATTTTCTTTGATTCAGGTAAATTATGTATTGAACCGAATTTATTTTTAATTAAAACAATGCACCAAATCTTGAAATCAAAATATTTAATTTGAATTCAAAGAAAAAAATTTTCGACTCAGAATCAATGTGATAATTCTTTGATACAGATTAATTTTCCTTTGAAACAAAGTATTTTTTTGTTCTCGTGAAGTCTTAGATGTTATTCTTGTTCCTTTTTTTATACGTTTTAAATTGTTTACAAAAATGTTGTTTTGTGGCGAACTGTTTTAAAATCGGTCTTTTGGAGTGTATATGGTCAGCTGCCGCTGCCACGATCAAAACATCCGCATAAGATTCTGTTTGGCGAACGGGGGCCTGTCCTCCACGATGGCGGCGGAACACGAACCAAACATGAGAAAACAACCCGTCAGAACCGAACCACCCATGAACCGTCATGCAGCACCGGAAGGCTAAGATGGGGCGATCCGGCGTTAAAAACTTTCGACAGCTTTGAGGAGACAAACGATAGGTGGGTTTTTCAATATCAATTAAATTTCAAATAAACCGTCATCGTAACAATTTTTTAGGGCAACCAATTTGAAGAGGAAAATGAACTGACCGTCCCGGTGCTCCGACTAAGTGGTTGCAATCTGTTTCGATCCGGTCGAAGGAGACTCAAGGTCTGGTGCGAAACCATTCATCAGTTGTTCAAATGGAACTGTACGCCAACGAACAGTGATATAAGGTAATTGAAATGTAAAACATATAACATAAATAGATCAATAAAATGGAAAACATTAAGAATTTGTTTTAATTTTCTAACGAAAGAAATCGGGAAGTACTTTAGGACCACGTTATAATGAAATCAAAGAAAGAATCCTTTCAAATTAAAATCAAAACGACTTCAAAGTGAAGGAAAATTTCATCAAATCAAACGAAAAACGACTTAGTTTCAAAGAATTTCGTCTTTTGAATCAAAGAAAATTATTCATGTCAAAAAACGCATTTCTTTGAAGCAAAGGAAAATGTATTTGAATCAAAGTATTTTTTATTTATCCCAAAATCAAAGGAAAAAATCCTTTGTTTTCGTGACACTTTCCTTTGAAATAAAAAACCATTTCGCTGCGTGTATCGTCAAATACAGTCCTCACTGTTGAGATTATGAAATAGAGTTTGTTTTTCTTCAATTGAACATTTTAAAAATAAATTTGCTTTACCACCGTTCTGATCAAATGTGAACATCAGATGATGATTTTAATAATGCTTAGAACTCTGATAATAATTGTTATGTGCATTGAAATTTCTTTCTTAAAACATTTTTTTTCAGATATTGAATTCCATCTCTCAATTTTCTTTTTAAATTCATAAAGCATATCGTTCTTATTTTGAACATGAGTTCAAATGAACAAATTTTCAAGTTTGTTAAGAAATATTTTTGTAAACCGGGTGCTGAGTGCTGGATCTAATTTTAGAATTTCATAAATAATATGAATGATTTTAGGTATTTATTCGAAGGAGCAACTATATTTGGTAGAGAAACATTTTCTTTCAAAAACTTTTATATATTTTCTTACAACTTTTACATCCTTTTTTTGGTTCTAAACTTAATTTGTTATCATCTTTCTGCAATTAAAAACGTCATGAATGTCTTAAAAGTTGATTTTGATTTCTAAGTTTTTATCAGAATTTTGTTTTTGGTTTTGGTTTGTTCTATGAAATGATTATCAAAATAACGCCAAAAAACTAAAATTTGAGTTTAAAAAATCGGTTTGTTGAAAAATTAAATACAGCGAAGCAAAGACAAAGGAAGATCCGAGATAGCTTTCAAAACTTTTATTGGACCCCAGCATATTTCTACAATCATCGGATGACGATTCCAAAAATCCAAGATACGCTGAAATACAGCAAATCTGTCGAGAAATAAAAGTATTTTAAAAATATGTTTTTTGACTGTTTGAAATATTTCAAATTGTTTTGTTGGAAATATTGAAAAATAAGAAAAAATTATTCACACAACGAATCTTATATCATTAAAATCGGTTATCATTTTCGAGCAGGGAACCGCTAACAAACTACCATAATGATTAACATTACAAATTCGCAAGCAAAAACTGAGAAATCATTCGACAAATTAAAATATTTGTTTGAAAAAATCAAATAGATTAAATTGTATAAAAATTTTAAATATGAATTTGTGATTAGAATTCATAGAAACTTTGACAGAAGGATCAATCTAAATCTATGATATATTTGAAACTCAGAGGTTCAGACATTATATTTAAGATTTTCTTGTAATAAAAAAAAAGTATAACCGTATTATTATCAGACCACATCTCGCGACCGATCGTTAAACTTTGTCAAATTTTGAATATATTGACTGATCATTTCTGAATTATAATTATTTATATAGTATAAGGCCCCAAATATATTTGAATATTTATCTATTTAAAATGATAGTTTTATGCGCATAACAAATAAATGAACCTCAATGGCTTTTAACGGATGTTCAAAACCAAAAAATTTATAGGTTTATTCGTAGAATTTGAAGAAAAAAATAATACTGTCAAACCCTCGTTTAGTTTTTTATATTGATTAACCTCTTTTAGTATGCATTTTTATGATATAAAATTATCAATGCTTCTTCTTAATATTTCAACAGAAAACATCGGGAGTCTATCTTTTTAATTTGGGAATAGGTGTTAGGAAAGAATTGCAGGAAAGTTTCAAATGATGAATTTTATCTGGTCACAATGGCAAATCGCCAAAATTTCAACGTTACTAAGCTGTACTCGTTTTGAAAATGTATTATTCAGAAGAAAGAAAATCGCTTCCGTTGGCCAACAAAACAACGAAAATCTGTGGCGATGTGAAAAAAAGAAATAATAAAACTGAGTTCACATCAGGATGCAATGTATCTTAGCGATCATCATTATTTGTAGTAAGGATAAACTGAAGTGCGGCTCTTTCAAACTTAAAAATTTCCTTAATTTGCAATTTTTGGCTCTTCTGTCTCAAAAGGTTGCCGACCGCTGGTCTAGGGTGGCGCTTGAAATGTGAAAGTCGAAATGTTTTCGTTTTCGAAATGTAATAATTGAATTTTATGCTTATTTATTTTGGTAAGATTATTAAGGATCCGAATTATGCTAATATTTACAGTCGTTAATGTCAAATCAATGTGTTTTTGATATTGGTCTTACAAAGAAAAGGTTTTGCATTATTAACCCGTTACACACTTCTGTTAGATATCAAATCGAATGATCACTGTAATTGTTTGCCATAAAATGTTAATTTCTCTTTTTTTGCGTTCCTTTTTGCTTCCGTGCCACCATCATCATTTGTACTACCTAACGATCATCATCAAGAATACAAGCAAGATGTCAGAAGACGATCACGCGCTTTTACTTCGCTCCCGAAAAACACTTTAAATAAGTAATTTAACCAGTGTATTTATCCCTCGAAATCGGCGCAAGTGCCTTTTAAGCGTTTTGTGGACGATCCAATAGTGGATTTACCGTCACCCGTTCGTCAAAGTGGACATTTACCCGTGAGATACCATTTGCCCATACTTGGTGCTCCCGACTATTGTTGGCTCCCACTTGAAGTGCGATCATCTGCCCGCCCCACAATCCAAGTGATAAGCAGACCCCGAGTGCCCATCCCGAAAACCCGTAGTAACCCATAGACCCGTCCCGAACAACTCCAATGACTGTTTTTAATTTTTTTTAAGCTCGTATTATGTTTTTTTTTTACAAATTTTGGTGAAGTATCAACTTCTTTCTTGAGTTAATAAACAAAATCAAATTCTCTTCATTTCTTTTAAAGCATAGTTTGTTCTCTCCCATAAACTTTTCCGCGTCACCATCATTGGATAACATTGGATTCTCAGTGGAAGAACAACGCTCAATAGATTAGTTGTTCGGACAGGATGTATACTCGATTAAAAAAATCGGATCTTACGAAAACTTACTTTCTTTTGTTATTTCTTTATTTTAAACAGCTCATATCTTGAGGCTTTGAGGGGCCAAACTCGTTTTGTATGTTTACACTTGTTTGCTTACGTTTAGATCGTCACTTTTTGAAAAGAACAGGAAATAGATAGCGAAATATGAAAATGAAAAGAATTATAGACGAAGATTAATAGCTTTTAGGAAAAGGTAGATTTCGAACATGTAATCAATGTCTTTCGCAGCTAGTATATCTCTTACTGGGGTGCAGGGTGGTTTTCCGTGGGCCCGAAGAGAGTCTATTGTGTTCGTTCTAGCGGCCAGGCGGACCTCACATAACCAAACAATATGCTAGATGGCGTGGTAGCCTTGACCACAACCACACAAATTTCTGCCAGCAATATTTATACGATAGAGTACCGCATTCAAGTAGTAATGATTGGACATGAGACGGGAAAATATGTATGTATGTATGTTGGTTATCCACCATGGGTGCACGGATCCACCGCAGTTTATGCCTAAGTATGTGCTTAGATTATTAGGTTCGATAAATCTCCAATGCAGCGCTTACACCATAACCGGGCCCCATGGCTTCGTATGAACTGTTTGTTGTGGAGCGAATGTATTGTGTTGATGAAAGGTATATTTTGGAAGAACGAGTTAATCAGGTGGGTTGTACTCCATTTTCCCGAAAACCATTGCTCAGAATGAAAAACCACCAGAATTTCAATCATCAGAAATCCACAGATTTTTTTTCCTAGAATACACCATTTACCAGAATTTTTTTCCCAGAATGAACCATTTCCTAGAAAATTTATTACCAGAATGAACGAATTCCTAGAAAATTTTCACCAGGATGAACCATTTCTCTGGAAATTTTTCGCCAGGATAGCCATTTCCCAGGAAATTCAATAAATTTATTCAACCTGGAATTCAATGTTTAAAAAAGATTTTTTTCCATAAAAATTGGGTTCCCATAATACTATTTTTTTGTGGCAAAGCCGCAACCAACGAGGATGAACGGGCCGAGGCGGCACAAAGCTGCCGAAGCTCCCAAATCCGAGGTGGCCGCCGACCCGCCGTCGGAAGCGGCGGCCCTAATACATTTGTCTAGGTCTGCCGGGGCTTCCTAGGTCTGCGTGAAAGCTAGGGGTGATCCTTTAGCCCTGTCCGCCACGCGACAGCGTGAAGGACAAAATGTCTTTGAAGTTCGAACGCGAGTTGGATACCAAAAGGGGTTTTAAAGGACCATGGTTAGCCTTAAATCAGTTAAAGTACCCAAACCTTAAACAAAGCACAATATTGGTTCTAACATAAATTTAGTTGGTAAACATCAAACCCGTAGTTTCATTAAAAAAACATTTTGAAAAAATAAACTTCGAATGATATGAAATTTACAAGAATTCATTAGAAAAACCAAATAAAAATACTAGAGGAAAAATCTGGGATTTGTGCTATTCTGGGAAATGTTCCATTCTGGGAAATGTTCCATCTGGGGAAAAAAAAATTTAGAAATGGTCCATTCTGGGAAACACATTTCTGGTAAATGGAAATTTTTTTTCTGGGAAATGGTTCATTCTAGGATTTGATTTCGGGTATTTTTCATTCTGGGAAAAATTCATTCTGGGCAAAAGTTTTCGGGTAAATGGGATACAATCATCAGGTGGGCTAGTTTTACTTACAGGTATTCCGGCATATGTGTATATACCTGGTTATATGAGATATATGTGGAAACACATCTTACCTGTCGGCCACTCATGGGATTCGAACCTTAAAAGTTTTCTTGCCGATACCGGGAATCGAACCCAGTACGGCTGGTATACCAAAACCACACTCGCGCCAGCCTATCCGCTAGACCACATCGGCGCTTGTGTACATGAGACAGGAAAATATACGAATAAAATCTCAACTCAGATCCAATCTATTAAATCGGGGCTTAAGGCTTACCCTTGGCATAATCGAGTGGAGCCACCAACCCAAATCATCCTCGTCCCATCTTGTCTTCCATCGCACCCACCTTTGCAAGGGAATCTGTTGAGATTTGTCTCACCCTAGCAATCGATGGGACAAATAACAACATACACATGATTAATAAACAATTAGACATGTAACCATAGGGATGGTTTGCTGTGTTCTACCAGCGTCGAGCCGGAACCAACAAAGTCGTCAGACCGATGGAAGGTTGGCAGGCCAGTATCATGGAAAGTCGTCAAGTCAGGAACCAGGTGGTGGTCGTCGAACCAGGAGTCACTGGTGGACTTGCGAGCGGAGTCGCAAGGTCGCCAAGCCGATGACATGGAAGGTCGTCGGATCGGAAAGCCAAGTTGAAGGTCGTCGGGCTGGAACCACTGGGAGGCAGTAACAAGACTGCGAATGTGTATGTTGAGCAGAGTGTTGAGATTTGTTTCATCGTAACAATCGATGGAACAAATAACAACATACACATAATAAATAAACAATTGAGCAATGTGAGGGGACCCAGACTAAGGTGATGGAAAAGCAACGTTTTGATAAAGTGGTCAATATATCTCGTACTTTTTTGAGGAAGTACGGCGTTAGACTTCCTGGTCTTATAGATCGGATCGCTTCAACAAAGCTCAGACTATCAGTTATAAGTCAACAGGTCGTGCGGCGAATAGCAGCTAATTCAGACCATGGTGACTCGAGGCTGTAAGAGATGCTAGATATTTCATTGAACACTCCAAATCCCGCTGATTCCTTTATAAGGGATACATCGGTAAAGTACATTTTTCAGCGTTGACGTATTTATATGTACTGAGATCAATAGCAAAGTTATTCATCTTCAATATAAAAAAGTTTTTGAATTTATGTAATGTAGTCTGAGTTGATTTATGTACAATTCCATTTTTTTCTATTTTTTTTGGCTAATCGGTAAAAATGTATATTCTTGGAGAAAGAATATCAGAATTGAAGATTGATAAGATGGATAGAAAAGTTAGGAGACAATTTTACAGGTGTTGAAAAGAGCGAAAGAGCATACTTTACCCCGCAACATTTCATAATTTAAGGGAAGTAGGACCGGGATATAGGTGGTACTACCTTAACCTCTACAATGAAATTTGGTTGGTCAGACGGGTTCTGCTTTTGGAAAAAAACATATTTTGAGCATAGCCCTAAAACTGTTCTACTATTTTTTTAATTTTAATTTTCGAATTCAACGCCCGATTTTTTATGGTTCATCAAAAAAGTTCACGATCTTTTTAAAATTTGAAAATCGAAACGTACACACTAAGATTGCAATTTTCCCTCTCGGGATACTGGCTCTCTGAGTCACAGGGGAATAGCTTAATTTTAACGAAATTCGAATGGAAACTTCCCCGAAAATCGTGTCACTTCATTACTCCTGTAATTCAGGATGAAATTACTACAAGTTCACAGTTACTCGAACAACCGTCCTGAATTCGAAACAGTTATGACCTGTATTACGTGGAGCTCATCAGCTATCGCGCTTTTATTGTCATGTCCTTTGTTTCTATCCTTTTCTATCGTGTGATAACTGTCACGTTTACTTTGCATGTTCTGGCATTTCTGGAAGCAAAAACTGGACTTGAGTAGTGATGAACAAGTTCTCCATGGAAATAAAGCTTGCGGAAGTGTAGTGCTGGACCCCTTTCTAATTGAATGCGCCGATTGTCGTCGTCTTTTACTTTTTATAAAAAAGGAGCTGTCTTAAAGTGGATCATCCTGCGCGCGACGTCGACTGGTCAATGTTGTCACCCGGGAAACCGTCAAACATCATTATGATGGGAACAGCCGGTCCTCCCCTCGCAGGACATCATCACCCGGGGAAAATGCCTCTGCGGCTTATGGTAAAGACGTGTGCGGAATTTTAAAATTTCATACTTATTCGGTTGTGATAGTGAGGTGAGTTTGTAAGTGTTTTTTGTAAATATATTTATTATGTTTAGGAAAAATAAAATTATTCGATTATATCTCTGTGTCTCGCATTTTATTTTATTCAATCTAATCAAACATTTCAATGGGAGCAAAAACAAATAAAAAAAACAAAAATAAAGCGTTCCGTAGCTACAGAAAAAAAATTTTAGCTCCCTGCAAATCTCGCGAGGAAACCGTTTCGAGCTTACAGGACAATTTGACAGATGGTTTTCCTGAGCTGTTTTTCTGTCCCGAGATCGTCCTGTAATTTCAGCTGTTGAAAATACAGGTCGAATTCGTCCCGACCACAGGAGAAAATATTAAGTGTGTAGCAATCGTTTCAAGAAACTTGACAAACTAAACATTTCTCTTTGTTTAACAAGAAATTATTAAAAACAAATTTTAATGAATTAAACCATAGTTCAATTGATTAAAACAAGTTATAAATTTGAATAAAAAAATCGTTACAGTTTAATAACAATTTATCAAAGTAATCCAAAATTGATTTTTTTTAGTAAATCGGTACTCACCTATGCAAAATCAGAGCTGCAACAATGGTAGACTTGGTTTTTCACAACCCTGGCGAGAGTAATCTATTTTTGTTTCAAAACAAACACCCCAACGATGTTTTTTTATATCGTAGTACATGCATATATTTATCTATTAAACAGTGACGAATGTCGCCTGATCTTTATTATCAGTTTTAAACAGTCACAATAACACCATAATTGCACGATTTGTAATAGTAACACTGATTCAAAAAAAAAAAAACACCAGCTGCTTCACCCCCTTTAAAATGGTTTTTAAACTCGACCTTCGGATGGTCAATAACCAGTGCGATAGAAAATATAATTTTGCTGGAAGACTACAAATTTTAATATTGACAAATTTTGATGTCAAATATCTCTTTGAATTCTTGTCTTTTATAACAAACTGTGCACCACGTAACCAGATTTCTCGCAAATGTTAAATTATTAGGTTGGAGCACACAAAACTAACGATGTCAACGTACTTCGTCCACTGAACACAATTGAATGAAAACAATCGCTCGTTCGAGGACTGTCCGTCAACGACCGTCAAAACGTGTCAACATTACGGCTTACACGCAGGGTTGCCAACATATATTTTCAAAAATCAGGGAACTGATGAAATAAAAATCAGGCAAAATTAGGCTACATAAGTAACGGAAATTCCTCTAAAAGTGATGACCTTTTTTTTTTTTTGGTCATCACTCTACATTTTATACTGTGTTGTGGGCCTACTTAGTTGCATAATTCTACTGAATCAAAGCCGAAAGATTCCTTTTCATTCCCTTTTTAAGATATGAAATAATGGGAATCTTTCGATTGGTTTCATTCAGCCAAATTTTCGCTTTTTAACTTCAGCAAGGGTACCTAATTTAGTTCCTTACTACCCATTTTTCATCACATTCGCAAAAATCAGGCAAAATCAGGCATTTTTTGAAAAATCAGGGAAACCCGCATAAATGAGGATTGTATCCAAACGATTTCCTAAATAGTCAATCGACGATTTGATAAAGCGTAAAAAAACGTTTAGTAAACGATTATTTAAACCGTGAGATTAATTGGCTGAATCGTGAATTCCAAATTCACAGTGTTTTTAATATGTCGTTAGGTTATGTAATTGTTAAAACCGTTAAAACATTTGTATGGGAGAACTTTTCTTCAAACCGTTTGGTAAAGGTTGAAGAACCGATTGTGCGTAGCATATTTAGAACATCGAACTGTAGTTGTTAAAGTTATTTTATAGAGCTTTCATACCTAACACGTTTACATTAATAGTTCTGTTACGATTTGACTTTTACTTCAATCAAACGTTATGCAAACAGTTTTGAGAACCGTTCGTGAAAAGAGCACGCACACAAACGCAAATATTTTTCGTAACGCATATAAGGAATTTTTCGGATAAGAATTTGAAATTATGAATTTCATTTTTTTATTGAATAATTTATTAACATTACCAACTCACTTGTTCACCTGACCATTTTTGTTTTCCTCTTGTTGACGTTTCAACTAGCACGACCTGTTGTAAGTTACGGCACTGGTTCCGGTGTCAGCGCCATTCCTGTGCGTAGATGATCGGTACAGATTTTCGTCTGCATCAATGGAGTTGCCGGAATGAACAGCAATCTATAATTTCCACCAAGAAGGAAGGGTCCGAAGCTGAAGTAATCCATAAGTCTCCGTTTTCGTAGTGCGGAGTATTGGGGGGTTCCAGTAGCATAACCTGAAACATATAAGTATACGGATAATCGGATTTTTTTTAAGAATTTTAATTTTACATACCTGCATTGCATTCATTTAAATTTGAATGCCCTGGGACGCTAATTTCACCTGCTCCAGCAGATTCAGCTCCGAATATCCACGCCAAGACGCCAATCGATACGAATTATTTAGTAAAAAAAATCAACCGCGCGCGCAACAAAACAAAATAACTGCTTGCGGCAGTGGTGCCAGGTTAAGTGTTTTATCAATATTTGTACAGATCCCGCATGGAGCAGTATTGTACAATGATGATTCCCATTATCTTTTTCCCAAGACATTAAAAAGATTGTCTTTATAGTTATGGATTATTAATGTACGATTTATCTGATATTTTTTCCGTGCAATGGAATCGTTTGGACGCACTTAACGATACAGTGAACAGGTCGTTAAGTAGAGTAACCATTCGATTTTTTTGCTTTTTTCTACTCAATTCATAATCAAAATCATACGTGTTACCTTTGTTTATCTTTCACTTTAAAGATTTCTGATGGTACAACGTATCTTCTGAGAATCGTTTAGCGATAAAATATGTGTTATCTTCAGTTTATCATCAATTTAAAACAATTCGGACGATACTGTGTATCCTCAAACAAAGATAATACTATAGTGAGACAATTTATATGTATGTATAAAACTTAACATTTGTTATTATTTATCAATTTTATTTCTATTGAAACTTTTTCAGTTTTACATGCTTATTCTTGACACTATTTATAAATTAATTTAAGATTTTCCTTCAAAACCTCACCAATATTCAGCACCTTTGCCTACAATGATAAATGTAAAAGTTACGTGACGAATTACAAAAATTCGTTGTACTTCTTACTACAAAAAAATCCAAATTAGATTCCAATTTTAAGGTGGCTCGACTAACGAACTGATAGAGTTTTGACCTTCGTTCTTTTAGGATTATGTTACTCTGCCTTGGTTGGACGCTTTCAGGCATAAATGGCTGCTTCGCATTCTTGTTGTTCGAACTTCGAAGACTGCGAGTGTATCGAAAAGAGGGCAGTTTTTGTCCATTGAAATTCAAATCCAATTTTAGTTGATAATGTAGATTCCTGGAAATGTAAAAAGTGTAGTATGAAATCTCTCATGTTTTCATTACAAATATTTATGTACATAATATGAATTTTATAATTATTGTAAATTTTTTTTTAAATAATATTGAGACCTTTGAATCAGTTTCTCGATTTAGAATCCTGGGAAGAAAATCTGATTTTTTGTTTAAATTCAGATTTTTAATTTCAAATTAACCAGTTTCTTTTTTTTTTTTAATTTGATTGACTTTTGTATTCTTAACCGATTTCCTTCCATCAACAATTTTGCATAGTTACTATTCACTATTGCGTCATAAAATATTATATTATAGACACTTCATAGTATTTATAAAGTTAGCAAACTCGTGAAATTTTTAAAATAACTATTTTAATTGCACTTATAGCTTTGATAGACGTTTGAGTAGTTTATTCTGATTCTACTTCCGAGTTTTAACTGATATAATGTCTATAGTTAAAATTTTAATTTAAATGAAAATATTTTAATCTTGTTTTCAGTTCGTATTCTGATTCCAATAACATCAACTTCATGTATAAAATGTTACGTTTACCTTTATGTTTATCCGTATATTATGCGCTTTCGAGATCCCTCAGCGTATTTGGTGTATCTAACGTGCAACATTTTCATGGGATGAATAATAAGCCAAAGGCAAGGCTAGCAGGCACAGGGAAGCTGGATAACAATCGATTTGAACAGCTCCACGATAGCCGCTTCTTCCTTGTACTGTTCCCGTCTAACGAAATCAAACCTGTCTCTAGATTCCTAAACCATTGCATCTTCAGCTGCAGTAATGTATTTTTCACCTATAGAGCGACCCAGTGCCAATAGCCACATGGTACAGGTGATTGTTACCCTAAAATGAAAAAATAAAACTATAATTAGGAATCATACACATTATTCTAAAAACAAAAATTACACATGAATAGATGGAGAAAATCCGGAACAATTTTTCGAGTGAACATGCTACCGGAACTGGAACCTGTGTTGCGAGTCGGAAGCCATTGGGTTTTTACTGTGGCCCCTTCGGCCCTGCGTACGGGGTTGCAAAAAGTGTTTCGTGGGGCTTTTTATTCCCATTTAGTTTTGAATCATCTGGAGCATTTTAGTCTTCAATAGTAGGTCTAATTAGGCAATCTAGAAATTGAAGAGATACGTTCATTTAACCAGACATAACTCAAGTATCTATTTGTAAATCTACCTAATAAAAGAAGATACCGACAATTTAAACCGCCGACTGCTTGAATCCACGAGCAGCATAATCATGCGTTCCGGAAAGCTGAGGGAAGTTGGGATAGAATCCATTACCGGGGAAAACGGCTTTGCGAGAGTGAATCACTCGCCAGTCACCCTTGCGGGTCCAATCATGTTGATTGTACTTGAAATAGTAAGCTCCGGCATAGATGGAAAACGCAATCAATCCAGCTTTTCCGGTCCAAAAACGGAAACCGTCACCTAGTTACCTCCAATGACCGGTGTCAGGGCTTTCTGAACCAAATTTAGAGGGGCCCGGTGAACGCGCCGAATGGGATTCAGTTCTTTCCAATATTCCGGGACATGCCGCGGCTCATTGGGCGACAGTTGCTGATCCTTGAGCCACTGAGCACGCCAGGCCCATTCCTCCGGTGTCATCGCGAGGATACGTTCCCGTTCGCGGACCATGCGGCCCGTAATAGTCATCGCCGCTGGAATTGGAGGATGCCATCGTCGGTGCGTGTCCAGAATCCCGCCCCGGAAAAGAGCTGAAATTAGTTTTTTTTAGTATATCCTAAATTTATACAAATGTTGGATGTCAATCTTACCTCGGAAATATTCTCCACCTCTCCAGAGGGATGACGGCACTGGAAAGTTTAGAATTGAACCAATTCTAACGAATATCATCTTCCGGTTTGTCTATACTGTAGCCCACCTACAGCCGGAGATCGCGTTGTGCTTGCAAAGTATCTGAAATATAATAGAAACATGTAAAAACATTTAAAAATTGGAAATTAGACAAGTTTCCGCGAAAGGAAAAATATTTTAATCACGGAAGAATATTGAAGAAGCTCATATCAGCGGATTTCGTTCCTTTCGTGGGAAACCAGTACTTACCCCCATAGTATGAATATTTGCTGTTTTCAATACTGCTTCCTTCTGTTGACACTATTTAACTGGAATGTTAAAATTTCGAGAGGAAACGTCTTTTTATTTCAACCGATGATGTGGAAGAGCCAACTAGAGCACGCCATGGGGGTCGGGCGCACTGGATTTTGACAGCTGAACAGAGTGAAGAAAAATGTAAACAAATGATGCATGGAAACAACATTTTTTAACGTAAAATTTTGAAACACCCGCCGAATTTTCACAAAAACTGGTGAAAGGGAAAGTTCGGAAAACTATTCAAGATTCTTTTTTTGCTTTTTTTGTTTTTTAAAACGTATTCTCAAGGTGAGTATTATGTGATTAAAGTCAGTGCTTTCAAATGGCATTAGAAAACAAGCTTTTTTAAAAAGTGAATTTATAAATGAAAAATTATCAGTTTTCAATTTTTTTCAATTTTATATTCATAAAAAATAGTTGAATAATCATATATAAGCGAGTTTTGGTTGTGTTAGGCCGTCAAGGTATCGTAAATCGGCTTGAAAATTGATTAAATTTTTTAGGTTTTCTTTGTTATTTTGGGATTGATTCACTTGAAAATAAGCACAAAGGTAAGTAAATTAATATAAAAATCAGCATTCATTATAAAAAAATCATTATTATTTTTATATTAAACTATATGCTTCACTCAAAAAATGTACTTTTCATGTCTAATTCAATAATTTTAAAACCATTATATCAACAAAACTTAGAAATACTTGTTATTTATACTTGATGTAAAATTTAAAAAGAATCTAATTTTAAAAGTAATTGAATATTGAACCGATAGTTTGATTTTTTTTTTCATAATTTTTTTGCCAAACATATTGTGAGGCCATATGAAATTGATTATCGGATGTGATGAAGCATCGTTCTTAAATAATTGTATGTTTAATTACTGAACTTTTTTCTATTCATTCCTGATAACTATTTTAACTTTTTCAAAACTTTTTAAGTGTTATTTGTTATTTGTTATTTGTTATTTATTTCTGATCAACGGATCACATGTTGATCCCAATGATTACTTAAAATTAAGGTTAAAAACAAAACATTTAAATCTAACTATGGGGATCTCAAGGCCCTAATCACTTTTCTTCGGAAAACATCCCTCGAAATGTCGAAGTCAAAATGCTCCGAAAAACGGTTGAAAGATTTCATTGCACCGATGAGGGCGCTGTTAGCTCCGTAATTGTTCATTCGAAAGGGAATGTACAATTGAAGATCCTGATTCCTGAATCCACGGGGTCGTACACTAAGCGGAATAGCCTCCAATAGCGTGGGACAGTCGATTCGCGATGTCAGGAGGTCGGCGACAAATGAGGCACGTGTTGCTTGTCTGCGGGCTTGAAGGGTGTCGATATCTATGAGGCGGCATCGATTTTCGTAGCTAGGCAAGCGAAAAGGGTCTTGCCAGTTCAGGTGTCTAAGGGCATATCGCAAGAATCGCCGCTGAATGGTCTCGAGCCGATCGACACCGTTCTGGTAGTAGGGACACCAGACAGCTGAAGCGTATTCAAGGATGGAACGAACAATGCTGCAGTATAAGCTTTTCAAGCAATACACGTCCTTGAAGTCCTTCGCCACTCTAAAAATGAAACCGAGGCTTCTGGATGCTTTGTCAATCACATAGTTGGTGTGTGCCTTGAATTCCAGGCGCTGATCTAAGATTACGCCAAGATCGTTAACGTGATTCACACGTGCGATGGGTTCGTCTCCGAGGAAGTACTCCGCAATTAAAGGCTGCCGCTTACGAGAAAAGCTGATGATTGCACATTTGCTGCGGTTTAATGGCAGGCAGTTAATGTCACACCACTCAGCGAAGAGGTTGAATTGACGTTGCAGGAAATTGATGTCGTCGTTGTCGTTTATGGTGTAAAATAGTTTTAGGTCATCAGCATAGCCAAGTTTGGGGACGTCGAGGAGTGACAACACGTCGTTGAAGTAAATTAGGAAAATAATCGGTCCGAGATGGCTACCTTGAGGCACACCGGAGGTAGCAGGAAATTGCCTGGAAAAGGTGTCACCCGTTCGAACAATCAATTTACGACCAGTTAAATAACTGCGGAACCAGCCGAGTAGAGTACCACAGAATCCTAAGCGTTCGAGTTTACCGATGGCAATTTCATGGTTCACCTTGTCGAATGCAGCAGACAGATCGGTATAGATTGCATCGGTTTGAGATTTGGCAACAAAACTTTCATGCACAAAAGAAGTGAACGTTAGCAAGTTACTTGTCGTAGAGCGTTTGGGCATGAATCCGTGTTGATCATTGGAGATGTTATTTTTGCAGTACGTGAAGAAAGGATCCAAAACCACCAATTCGAATAGTTTGGCAATCGAACATAAGGCAGAGATTCCACGGTAATTGTTAACATCTCTTCTATCTCCTTTTTTATGTACCGGGAACATGTAAGCTTCCTTCCAAAGTAGAGGGAAGGTGGCTCTATCTAGCGAAGCTTGAAAAATGAGCCGAATAGGGGTCAGCAAGACAGGCATGAAACTTTTTAAAAAAGCAGCTGGTATCCCGTCCGGGCCCGTAGAAAAGGAATTCTTAAGCTTCGCTGCTGCTCTAGAGATGGCTGCCTCCTCGATTTCAATACCATTTATTGAGAAGCCCAATGGCAAAACGTTCCTGACAGCGCTATCTATATGTTCTGAGGATGTTGAAGCTGAAGTGAAGATGCTGGAAAATTTTTGGGCGAAGAGATCGCAGATACCACGGTCAGAGTTCGCCGTTATGCCGTCTAAGAACATGTTTGAAGGTATACCAGGTTCTTTCCGCTGACTTTTTACGTGTTTCCAAAACGATTTCGGGCAAGTCTTGAGGTTACGTTGTACGCGACGTAGATAGTTATGGTAACAACGTTCACTGGCTTTTTTATAAACGGAGTTAAGTTTACGATATATATCCTTAGTATGCGATGATTTATGCTTCTTGTAGTTTCGAAGAGCACATCTTTTTGCCGTCTTCAGTTGTCGCAGCTCAGTCGTGATCCAAGGGATTCGCATATTTCTGCTGTTAGAGCGTTTTGGGACGTGGCGATCGATGACGTAATTCAGAATGTGTGAAAAGGTATCAGCGGCAGCGTTGGGATTAGAAAGATCAAGCTCAGATACCCAGTCGATAGTGCCTAGAATGTGAGAGATGTCATCGAAGTTGGCGTTCTTAAAGTCGAGGTAGAAGGTCACTTGTTCGGAAATAAGATCATTTTTACGTTATTAAAATAACAAAATTGTAACCGAATGAACTTAGTTGAATGGACAACACAAACTGTAGCCTTCCATTCGCATATAGTCATTATTCGCTTACTCGAACTGCATCTTTGAGCTTAAAACAATTTATTTGAAACTTTTGGCTACTGCAAAACTGTTAAAGTAAATAAATTAGAATACACCTAGGTCATTTGACCTTTATGTACATTCCAGAACGATTAAAGCGGTTCCGCTAGAGAATTAGTTTTGTGCTCATATGCATGTTTTGGTCAATGAAATCAGTGATTTTTATATGTTAAAAAATTTGGTAGTTTCAAATTTCAAAATAATACCAAAAATCATTTTGCAACTAGTTATATCTCTTTTAACTTTTAGTGAAAAAAAACGGGGAAGGTTAAAGCAAAAATTCATCATAAAATAATGTTTTTGTGGGGTTCCATAAAGCGATGAATTAAACATGCATTTTAGTTTAAGCATCTGTAACTAGACAGTTGTATAAATTTTTACAAACTATACGAAATTTGAATCTACTTACGTTGAACAACAAACTTGTAGAAAAAACGGACCAAAAAAACCTTTTTAAACTATTGAAATAACTGTTTGAAAAACCTAATAAATATGTTCACTTTGTTTACACTTGAGCTCACTCTGTTCGTAAATATCACAGCTGGCAGCAGTGCAGCTGGACTGAAGCGAATTTTTTATTTGTTTATGAATGATGCAATCACAGCAAAGACACAAATCGGATTCCACGATCCTTTTTAAGACCACAAACTGTATCTTCCAGTTATAATTTACGTTTCATATATAGCGGAGGCGCATCAAGAACGGAAATTTTATGAAAAAAAGATTATTGGAGGACGATAAAACGTATAGTCACTATTACGGTGATCACCATTAAATGATATTGAAGATTCAGTGTATGATATTCGATTATGCGGGATATAAATTAGAATGCAAAATTTAAATGTAATCTTTTTAGATGAGCAGGATTATTTTATATTTGTTAGTTAAAGTTTATAATGTTATGGACATATAACAAGCTATAAATTCAATTATGAATGAATCAATTCAAATCAAAATTAAAAAACGAGAATTGTATACGCAATGTGAACGCAAATTCAATGTTTCTATGTCGCTTGCATCTATGCTAAATGACATAGGATACAAAGTTCTCGCAAATATCTTTAAAAAACGCTTGCTGTCGATAACAGCAACCAGAACAACAAACAACATTGATATTCCGAGCTGTACCCCCAACTGGAGAGAAAAATCAGATGTAATGTAATGACTGGAATTTACGACTAGACTATTAAAATGCTTGCTCACATGATTTTCATGATGCATGTTTGATTCTTTTAGACTCGTTGTTTTGTACTAATTAAATAAAATGTAGAATAATGTGCATTTTCTAGGAGAGATCGGAAGGATATTATCATAAATGTGTACGGATATTGTGCGAAATCATCTGGCATCTCTGATCGGCGTTTCGTTCATTTTTGACGTAAATATGGCAGAAGAAATGGACGATATGGGTAACGATTAGAGATCATTTTGACGATTAGAGAAATATTGAAGGAAATCGTTCTTACCATTCTTTTACCTTTCTAGATACCATCACTTTTTACGTGAACGTTCATGTTTTGTTTTTATCGTTCTCGAGGTAAAGTTTTATAGAACAGCTACGTTTACAGAGACAATCACTATTTCTGAAGCCGTGGATGTATACACTGAACCCAAATTCACACTTAAAAAACACTAGAAGATTCACTTAAAAGTGAAAACGCAGTGAATTTCTTCATTTCAAGTGGCTCATGTACATTTCACTTGCCTCTCACTTAAGTTTTAAGTGACCGAATCAATATACACTAGCCCATCACTTGAGTTTTAAGTGACCGGCATTGAATGTCTTCGATGCTCACTTGAAATCCACTTGACCGGTCACTTAAGCCAATATTCACTTGCCGCTCACTTAAAATTCAAGTGATTTTTTGCATAGCGAATGTCAACAATGTCAGTATTGATTGTTTCATTGTTGTTTGGAAAAGAAACAACAGAGGTTTGTTTGAGTTGGTAGATGCAGAATTAAAGGAATTTATATGTTATTAAACAATGATATTTTCCATAGGTCGACCGACAGAAACATCGTGTGAACCAGTTAACACGTCGCAGAGACCCTTTTTAAAGCAATCAGGTTTCGGATACGTTTTCCGATGATGATTTGTTTTGGAAATATTCAAGTGCAATTAAAGTAAGTATCATGCAAAACAATAAATACTAGTTAAATTTATTTTATTTTTTAATTATTATTTCAGAAAAGATCAACCCGAATGTCTCGTCAAAGTGAGGAAGTCAATGATTTTTCGAAGCCGAAAAATCTTTTTGAAGAAGAAAAAGTGACGTTTTTAACGTTGTATTTTTTAATAAACAATTGTTTTGTAGAAACAAAGTTGATTAATGTTTGATATTCCGAAATTTCACCTAAAAACCACTACAATTGAAAGATATTAATGACCTGAGCAAACATTTGAAATTGACTTTGCCATTCACTTGAAATTCACTTGATCGCTCACTTAAGTGATTTCACTTGACCGGTCACTTAAAATTCACATGAATTTACGTATGGCGCAAATTCACTCCAGATGTCACTTACCTTTAAAGTGAAAATTATTTTCGGTGTAGTATGGACTGTTTCAGATATAGTTTTTTAGTATGCGGGAATTCAATGGCTTTTCAGGTTGTCAGGCAGAGCCTCGAAAAATCAGGCAATCCCTGAAAAATCAGGCATATTGGCATCTCTGCTTACACGTCAACGATAGAAACTCAGAGCCGAATAAATTTTTAACTATTCCAATCAGAAAATTACGAAGTGGTGCCCAAGAAAGAAATTTACATTCGAGTAAATATCACTCGATTAGTCTTCTAAAAAAGAATTCATATTTCATTAAGATAGAAATCCTGTAATCTTGAAACAGTTTATTTTAATAAAGAAGGCGATGAGGTGAATATTCAAACGAAATTTCAAAGCTGAGCTGTCAAATAATTCAGATTGATAAAATCTTAATATTGTACCTATAAATGCATTTTCACACATATTGCTGAGCACATCTAAATGGTATGAATCTGGAAAGATTTTTTTGAACTTTGTTACCGACAATATGAGGTGGGTGATGTCTTGTCCATGGAGGTCTTAGCGTGACTGGCGTTGCGAAATGCATCCAATGAAAAATAGTGTATCGAAAGATTTAAAAACCAAATTAACTACAAATCGTATATTAAAATAATTGAAATAATAAATATGTTTTATTTCTGGTGTTCAATTTGAAAACACAAATAGAACAAATAAAAACCTAGTTCTATCACAATAGAAACCATTGTTATAACTTAACATCCGAATCCTTTCCTTGACCGTGGCCAGACCTAACTACAGCCAAATTTTCTTCGTCACAGGTGGCACAAGCTTCGTTAACCAGCCGGTTAAATGTTTCAGCATCATCGGCATACACGTGATGGCCAGCCTGTGGGATCGAGTGTATCTTCACGTAGCTGTGTTGTCTGAGCTCTCGGATAACGTCACCTGGCCGGTTATCAATCCAAGAGCGTGCTCCATATAAAAATGTTATTGGAACACTGCTTTTGAGCTCATGCAGACGGTTTACCATAGGGTTTTTCGCCCATCCAAAATCATGCATCATGGTATGGAAAGCACTTTCACCACTGGCAGAAATGATGTTGAAAAAAAGAGATAACAATTAGATTAACTAACAAACCTCAAAAGAAGAACCAATATTACGTGGGATTTTGTGCGTTGCATTGGTGAATATAATTTGTTACATCCTCTGTATTGGATATTACACCCGAGAACTTCCTCAAGATATCTGGCCTTGTTTTTCCCACTAACCATGGGCCAAGGGGGCCGAAAAATCGTAAAATCCAAAGAGGATTTAATGGTTTCGATGCTGCTAATATAGCTTTTGCCCAGAGTGGTGGCTTCGGTCGGTCACTGGATTCTTTCGGTTTTTCTGGAAAACCCCATGGGTCGGCTAAAATTAAATGTTTAACTCTAAAACAGAAAGAACTTGTTGAAGACAAATGCATTTAAAATTAACTATTAAAATATACCTATCAGGGTATGATAAAGCATAACTGCTAGCTAAAAAGCCTCCCATCGAATGGCCTAGAATGATCATCTCCTGAAGACCCATTTCTTTTCGCCATTCGTCAATCGATTTTACCAATTGTTTCTCGGCGATCATAGCATCATCCGAGAATTTCGGACGCGAGCTCCGTCCGAAGCCCAGAATATCGATTGCATAGAGCGGCCGGTTTTGTGCAATTGCATCTAGGTTCAGTACCCACAAACCTACGCCAGATCCGAGACCATGTAGCAACAATATCGGTATCCGCTTAGAATCATTATTCATTGTAATAGTCCATATCTTATCGGCTTCACCAACACATGGACCAACGTCTACAAACATTCCACGATAAGGAAGACGTAAATCTGTAAAATGACGAGACGATTATTATTGAATGATTAGAAATCATAGCATCATTCTTACATATCCTCAAGGTCAAACATATTCAGTTCAATAAACATTAATCTATTGATTTAGTACCTCTACTTATATAAAATTTGAATTCTATTTCAAGTAGTGGTGAGATAAATGATAAATTATCTCACTTCTTCTCAGTACCTACATCTTGAAAAGCAACATACGAAAAACTAATCGAAGAACAAAAAACATCGTCATGCATAAGGGATGATGAGTTAGCAGCTTTTTCCTCATTCCAGTCAGATAACATATTCGATCACGATTAAACCTCGCGCTGAGTAATTAGATGAGTAATAATTTAGGAGTACATATAGTTGACACTTACGCGAAAATATAGATTTCTCAATAGTACGCAACATGCTGAACGAATATCTTGTCCAACTAAACCAGCTGAAAACAGAAAAATTATGTTTACAATGATGAATGTTTTCGATTGCATAATTACCAACCTGTTGTCGTTAGGTTGTCCCGTATTTTTACTGTCCAAATCCTCAACAGTTGCCTCCATAATACAAGCTGAATATATTCGATTAAATAGATGCGCAAATTCGGATGCTCAGACGTCGATTGTACGTTCCTTGCGCGGCGCTTTACATTTTTGATAAAAATCAACAAATTTCACACGTTCAAAAATAATTACCTTCTCGATAGCATGTGAATACTGTTTCTGAAGGGATACTGTGCGGATTTTTTTCTTATAAGAAATTTTGTTTACATCAGACCTTGGGTGCCAAGAATACTTTTAATTGGGTTCAAAATCTTTTACAACGTTTGAGGGAACCTGGAAATCTTGAGGTTTAGAAACAAATTTTCAATTATCTATTTATGTATTTTAAACGGTAAAAAATTACAAAATTTTATGAGATTTTTTAGGAGATACGTACATGTATTCACAAGTTTGGCATTAAAGTTGAAAAATTGATAAAACAAATGTAAATAAATTTTTGTGGCATCCCAAATGAAAACGTCAACAGTCGACAACGCGATAATTTCTCCTTATGGATTTCAAACAGTCTTATGTTTCAAATCATAATGATAATAAAATTTTTAAATTAGATTTTAATATTATTCATAACGAATCAAACATTGATTGAAAGTTAATACAGCAAAAACACTGATGTGAATGTTTCTTTTTAAAAATTTCGATAATAAGCCTTTTTGAAAGCTGTTTACCATAATTTCAAGTGATGAACAGTCCATATGATTTTAGTGCGAAATTCAAGTCGATCGTCCGCGCCACATAATTTTTAGAAAATCATAACGAGGAGGACCGATCTGAGTGATATTCCTCTAAATCAAGAAATAGTTGGATCCTAGCTTTGGCAAAACAAGTACAGTTTGCATGATATCATCTTGAGAAAGTCGTCAGCTGTCTAAAGGTAAATATAAATTAATTCGCACTACACTATACCCATGTAAATACATTCAGAGATGATTGAATATTTTGATTTTTCTTTAAGGTCTCCTCCAGCTAGAGACATATATTGGGTCTGTTTTTACGACCTTGCATGCTGAAGCAAGTTTTGTTTGTGTGCGATTGAATATTTTCAAGATTCATATTTATTTTTATGCTGTATAATTTATGCGCATTTAGACAAAGAGACAGCTTAATAGTGTTGTATCTTGAGGGCGCAATAAACCCACCAGAAGAAAGTTTGGGTTCAAAGGTGAGCAGTTGTTTGTCGTAGAGTCTTTCCGGATCGGAGGATTTGTGTGACCAGCGACCACTGCTGACTTGTTCCGCTCCGCAACTCTCGGATCGCAAACAAAGGTCGAAATTGTACACACGGCCTGATTCTGGAATAAGATTACGCGAGCTGCTGGCATCACAATGACTAACATGAGACCACCGAGCAAAAACGTACTGCTGAAGGTAGTAATTTTAGGTAAGTGATTATGAGCTAAGGTAGGCGCACATTGTTAAGCTTATCCTGCGTTGTATTCAAGAAATTTTTGAAAAGTGAACGATATTCACTGGTTCAATGACCCTCAATTTAATGTCGTTGGAACCTGTTAAATAAACAAATTAATATTTTTTTCTAATGTGTGTTTTCTGTAAATCATAGGTTTAAAATAACTCTAATACAAATATCTAAATTTAACTTCAATGAGTTCAACCTTTTACTAGGGATTAAGATTGAGTTCAGCTTCGTTTATTTTTTTCTGCGAGATTAGTAATAATCGATGAAAAGCACCTTTATTATTTTTTCAAAAGTGTTATTTAGTAAATAACCTATTCATATTTTTCATAATTATATTTTTAATATATTTTAAACCTGTAGTCAAATTTGTTCAGCATTGTAGATACCAAGGTACCCTTTTTTTAAATTTCATATCAACCCTTCACTCAATGCAGGTGACGGAGGGGTTGGCAAAAGCTGCTTGATGAACCGTTTCGTGTCCAATTTTTTCGATGCAAACAGTTTTCATACGATTGGTGTCGAGTTCCTCAATAAGGATATTCAGGTGGATAATGAAAGATTCACACTACAGGTAGTTTTACATTCGGATAAGATACATAAATTTACTAATATTTATTCTATTCTTAGATCTGGGACACGGCTGGTCAGGAGCGGTTCAAAGCGTTGAGGACACCATTTTACCGCGGATCTGATATCTGTCTGCTTGCATATGCTGTAGACGACAAAGCCAGCTTTAAAGCGTTGATACAATGGCGTGAGGAATTCCTTAAATATTACGACATTAAAGCTGACCGTTTTCCATTCATAGTTGTGGGAACTAAAAATGATTTGCCTGTAGCTAAGCGACAAGTGACCTCAGAAGAGGTTTCTGAATGGTGTCAAGAGCACAACGTAACCGCCTTTATAGAAACATCAGCCAAGACTTCTGAAAATGTTTACGAAGCGTTCGCTTTGGCCGTGAAGCAGTGGCAAAAGTTGGAGAAATGTACCGAGCGAGAACTCCGCGCCCAAGGCCAAGACACAATTGATCTAACTAAAGGTGTTAATTTGAGAGCTAATACTAACCGATTTTGTTGTATTGGAAGTAATAACAATAGCTCTATGATGCACGACGATGATGACTATCCTAACTAATGATTACCTGCGGAGATGGCAGATATAAAAGAAGTGCTGTTTTTCCCTGATGGACATGTCCACTTACGATTGACTATCAAAGCACTGGAATTACCGGTTTGAAATCGGCAACATGTGATAAGTAGTGAAACAATGAAGATATACTGAAATGGCTTGAGCAGCGTGAGAAAGTTGCAATGTGCACTCGAATATTTTTATATCAATCAACTTTACACGACGAAAGATTTCCAATTTCTCAAATAGCCACAATGATGATGCTACAATAACAATTTTAATCCAATCAGCTTATAGTTTTGAATAGAAGTAGCTTGAATCGTAACTCTATGAGCTTTGTAAAGTCAAATATAAATCGAGACGTATGCCGGACATATGGGAAAATTGCAACGAGCAGCTATTCTTTTTTTCGATACAACAAACCAATATATATTTATTATTTCGTCCCTACAAGATTTAGTTGTTATTAACTTGTGTACTTTTGATACGTAGACATGTATATTTCAGTTATTTATGATACTCTACAGAGATAAAAAAAAATTACAGAACACACTTATGATTTGTCTGATGTAAATTATTTACTATTTGATTACAAAAAAAACTCAGAACACATTCAGTGTAAGTTACTCGAAAAACAAGATCATCCATAATTCTCTTAGTTATCAGACAATAAAAATGTCATGTTCTAGGCATTTCTTTAAAAATCTTAGCTAGAATTTGTATTTTGCTAAATGAAAGCATTCCAGTCTAAAGGTCAACTTGCAAATACCAAAACTAAGCTTCATGTAGGAAATGCTTCAGGACATGTTTAACAGCAAAGTTGTATAATTGATTTCGTTCTGATTTGTGATTGTAAGTGGTGCACGTATTTTTGTTCTTTCATCGCTAGCGACCATTCAACCACTTTAGCGTGCCAGTTTACTGTTTACCGGATTTGTTTTCTTACAGAGGTAGCTGTAATTTTTTTATTGTAGGTGCTAGAACATTAAGATATAGCAAATTAATTAAACTCACAATGTAAGATAAAAGATGGTACTAAATTTTCGTTTTAAAACTACAGAAACAATCAAATAAATATTAATCGGAAAAGCACACTAAAACAGCAAATCGTTTTTAATTTACAATGCCGAAACCTTTTTATTTGTAGGTACAAGAGTTGTTCAGAAATTTTTATTCCCATTTCCGTCATTAGGCAAGTTAGCGAACGCTCAGCGAAACCACTAAATAATGTTTTAAAGTTGGCGATGGCAAATTGAAACCGCTAAACGCTATTCGCTAGTAAACATCTACTTTTCGACATTCAAGCGCTTATTACATGCGCGTCAGGCTGGATCAAATCCCCTATATTCAACCAGAATATGTTGAACAGTAGGTCTTACTCCGCAAAAAAGCATTCAGGTAGTGTACCTGATCATTCCAGGTGAAAAAAAGGAAAGGAGAGATGTTTTTTAATTCTTTCATAGTACTATTAAAAATAATTTGAAAAAACTAATAAGTAGCCAAATTTTTAAGCTCTCTTCGTGCGCACGGTAATTTAGAGTACATTTGAAGTAGATTACGTTTATCCAAAAAGGCAGGAGAGACGTTAAACAGTAGAACCCCGCTTATCCGAACTAAATGTTTCTCAGCTCCCGCGTTATCCCAGTCATCATTGACACAAGATCCATATAGGTACCTATTTATCGAACTTTGCGCCCGGATGGTATGCAAAAGGATGTACTGTAAAATCCCGCTTATACTCGAGGTAGCCGGGGGGGTTTAGTCATCTTGGATAAGTCAAACCTAGGATCAAGGGATTGAAATCAAGAGAGAATTCTTTGCATTTGGAGTGGTAATGATCAAATTTCCACAACTGCTTCACAAATTGCAACAATTTTTTTTCACTCTCTCTGAGCACTGGTTTCTCTCATTTGAACTCAAACCTTCTTTTTTTTTAATTATGTCTTTATTTGTACCAATTCATCATTGCATTTATATTACATTGTTACATTAAATTAGGTGTTCAGTTTAATAATGAACTGTCCAGAGCCCTATATAGTTAACTAGATAATAAAAATTGATTTATAAGACTTAAATTTTCTGAGCGCAATCAAGTATTTAATGTAGGAGAACATCCTGTAATGTCAAAAATATTTTAAACTTAAAACTAAAAACTATCCTACAATTAAACTATAAATAGAACCAATCTCTGCGATGGAAGACTGCATCGATTTGCCTCTGAAGTTGTAGATGATTTTGTTGGCCATCTCTTCGATCGATTCAATGCCCGCAATCCGATGAAGATTTTCGGTGCTGTGCCAAGGTGGAAGCCGCAAAATCATTTTCAGAACCTTGTTCTGAATCCTCTGGATGGATTTATTCCTCGTCGCGCAGCAGCTAGACCAAATCGGAACTGCATACATTATCGCTGGTCGGAACACCAGTTTGAAGATAAGATGTATTTGTTACATTTAGATTGAATATATTCAATGTGAATTATAAAAGTAAGATTCCGATCAAGTGTGAGTCCCAAGTACTTCACGTGATCAGACCATCCTAATGAAACCCCATTAAAAGTTATGGAATGATTTTCATTAGGTTTTAAAAAATTTGCTCTTGGCTTATGGGGAAATAAAATAAGTTGAGTTTTGGAAGCGTTAGGAGAAATTTTCCACATTTTCAAGTTATTCAAAAAGGAATTCAAATTTTGTTGCAATCTACTGCGTACCACCCGTAAATTCCGACCTTTGGCTGAAAGCAAATTATCATCAGCAAATAATCTTCTACCTTTTCCTTCTGGTACATCAGGAAGATCAGAAGTAAAAATATTGTACAAAATTGGCCCAAGTACACTGCCCTGAGGGACACCAGCTCTAATGGGTGTCCTTTCAGAGCATGAATTTTGATAGCTTACTTGTAAGGTTCGGCTAATCAAATAATTTTGAATAATTTGGTGAGATATACTGCCGCTATTCGCAAGACTGTCCCATATGCATTTTCGTCATTTTTCAGTTTATCTCAAAAATCGTTCAGATACAGTTAGTTCTTCAATTTAGACTATAAACTTTCAGAACTTTGTTCTCAAAATATATGAAAAAAATACCAAGTTATGTCTGTCCCATATGAAATATACCCGCAAAGCTGTCCCATATGTCTATTTTTACAGAATGCTCCTGTAATTTACATTAATTTTACAAATATTCATACAATGTGTGCGACAAAATAAGCATTCATTGAAATTACGAAAGTTAGACTAGATAAAACAGTACAGTGAAGTCAAAAGTAAAAATTTCAATAATTTTTACAAGCTAAGTTCAGCCTAATGGGTAAATAGTAATGTTTTTTTTTTTAAATTTCACATGAGGCTTATTGAATGGTTCGTTATAAAACATGGAAAATAGTCAGCTATAAAGCCATATTTTTTAGGTTTTTGTCATGCTGTTATTTGCTGCTTGGAATTTCATAAAATCTCTGAACCAAAATACGCGTACCTGGTGGCACACACGTAAGTCATATTGTATCGATTTTTCTCATTATATATTTGCAGCCAAGATGCTTTGCTGTTTCTGATTCAGCATTAATTTAATTTGTAGATATTTATAGTCTATCTAAAAAGATAATCGACCGAAAAACTTTCCAAAAGATGAAAGTACAGGTTGTTTTAATCATATGGATCGTTGTTATTCATTTTCTTTTAGACCTACTCAATTCTTAAGATAAACTTACGTTATCTTTATCTAAATATTTCATAAACATCATTTCAAACTAATATTCACCAGTAAACAACCAGTAAAGTGGATAATACAGCGCAGATAGAGAGAATCAAATGATCAACTGACAAAATAAAAGCCAAATATGGGACAGCTTTGCGGGTACATTTAATACGCATGCGAAATATACTCGCAAGGCTGTCCCATCATTTTTTTCTCCTCTGCATCAACAACTTCCGAAGCGAAAAAAACATTGGACGAAATTCTGCAACAATTATCTTAATATCTGTGAAGAAAGAAATAGCAAAGGTAAAGTTTCAACCGAGAAATCCACGAAAGTTTATAAAAATCTTTAAAGCCGTTTTTCTCGGTTCGTTGTTTTTGCATATGGGACATACTTGCCGGCAGCGGCAGTAATACACACTGAACCCAAATTCACACTTAAAAAACACTAGAAGATTCACTTAAAAGTGAAAACGCAGTGAATTTCTTCATTTCAAGTGGCTCATGTACATTTCACTTGCCTCTCACTTAAGTTTTAAGTGACCGAATCAATATACACTAGCTCATCACTTGAGTTTTAAGTGACCGGCATTGAATGTCTTCGATGCTCACTTGAAATCCACTTGACCGGTCACTTAAGCCAATATTCACTTGCCCATCACTTAAAATTCAAGTGATTTTTTGCATAGCGAATGTCAACAATGTCAGTATTGATTGTTTCATTGTTGTTTGGAAAAGAAACAACAGAGGTTTGTTTGAGTTGGTAGATGCAGAATTAAAGTAATTTATATGTTATAAGACAATGATATTTTCCATAGGTCGACCGACAGAAACATCGTGTGAACCGGTTAACACGTCGCAGAGACCCTTTTTAAAGCAATCAGGTTTCGGATACGTTTTCCGATGATGATTTATTTTGGAAATATTCAAGTGCAATTAAAGTAAGTATCATGCAAAACAATAAATACTAGTTAAATTTATTTTATTTTTTAATTATTAATTCAGAAAAGATCAACCCGAATGTCGTCGTTTTTCGAAGCCGAAAAATCTTTTTGAAGAAGAAAAAGTGACGTTTTCTACGTTGTATTTTTAATAAATAATTGTTTTGTAGAAACAAAGTTGATTAATGTTTGATATTCCGAAATTTCACCTAAAAACCACTACAATTGAAAGATATTATTGACCTGAGCAAACATTTGAAATTGACTTTGCCATTCACTTGAAATTCACTTGATCGCTCACTTAAGTGATTTCACTTGACCGGTCACTTAAAATTCACATGAATTTACGTATGGCGCAAATTCACTCCAGATGTCACTTACCTTTAAAGTGAAAATTATTTTCGGTGCAGGAAAATCAAATCGAGCTAATTTAGCTACTAAACCGTCAAAAGCTTTTTCAATATCAAGAAGAGCAACACCAACCTTCAGATTTGCTAGCGTTAATCATATTAGTTACACTCAAAAGTTGATGTGTAGTCGAATGTCCATGACGAAAACCAAATTGTTCATCAGGGAAAATAGAATTCTGATAAAAATGATCATTCTACACGGAGAAAAGTATATAGATTTATCAATTATATTACGCGTCTACATGAACATAAATATGGTTGTTTGGTTCTGACCCGAAAATACGTTCAAGCCAACAATCAGATGATACTTTGCCACGAAAGGATAAATGGCTGATTTAGCGATCGCATCGATGCTAAGAATCCAACAGGAATTTTCATTCAATCATTCGTATGGCTGTTTCTACTGTAAATGCTGCTCCCCGTAAACGTAGGACATCGTAGATTCAAAATATTAATTAAATTAAGGCTGGAACAAATATCAATTTCTTCTTTTGTCTCCCCCCCTTCGAAATTTCCAAAAACCCGAAGGGGGAAATAAATAAAGTTTTTAGTATTTCATGGAAATTTTGATAAAAAATTCCATGAAGTATCTGAAAAATTAAAAGACCAAAAAAGTAATTTTGGAAGATGGAAATAATTTCACCATGTGTATTCTTGATTTTATTGAATTTTTCAATAACAAATTTCATTATTTTATAGGTTTTGTGCAATGATATAGCATGCAATTTTTTGCATGCAAGATTTTGTGCAATTTATTCCAGTTTATTTGTTTTTCGCATTATTTTTTATTGTCCCCCCCCTCGCGATGTTCCAACTCTGAGTGACAAAAGAAGGATTTGAAATTTGTTCCGGCCTAATTTGAACCGATAAAATGCATTGTTTTTTATTTTTGTTTTTAATGAAACGCATTTTTATTTATTTTTTATTTAATTATATATACGATCAGTGGCATGATTTTTTATTATATTAACCTCTGCATTGTTTGTTTTTTTCTTCTGCTGGGGTAGCCGCCGTCATGGCCCTAAAAAAATGCTGTACATTTTTTTTCGGTGGAAGAACAGCCGGCACTCTGCAAGAAAATAAAAACTGTTGTTAAAATATGATTGTGATAAAAAATTTCATTAACTTAAGAATACTATGTAACTTACGTGCTGTCGATAATAAGATAATCAGATAATAAGATGATGAGCATGATAAGATAATAAGATAATAAGATGATGAGCAAAAGCTGTCGATATCCGAGAAAAACTATAATTTCACAGAATATCAAACAAATTTCAAAAAATCTTAGTTACAGTTTACGTTCTTGTTTGGTTAATTGTTTTTAAAGATTCGAAAAGATTTTCTAAGCTAAATTTTCATACTACTGGGAAAGGCATATTTAGGATAAAAAATTTTGAATAAAAAAAAGTTGGCTCACAACTTAGAATATCCGGAAGAAAAATGTAAAAAGAAACAATTTCTCGTAACAATCATATTTTCCTTGTTAAGGATTCATTTTTTTTCCAGAATTTAAGTGTCACGAAATTAGCGGCTTTTACCTAATTTGACTTGGAAAAAAAATATGTCTAAACAAAATATCTGTTGAACACATTTTTAATACAGCTTCATCTTTGACGGAAGTCAAAAAATAATAATCATCGGCAAGTGCTCGTTAGCAGTCCTTCAGATTTTTTTTTAATTTGCTTTTGATTTTGGAGAAATAAATTCGATTAAAGAAAAGCTTCGCGGGCCGCACAAGATAGCCTCACGGGCCACATGCGGCCCGCGAGCCGCGTTTTGCTCATCCCTGCTCTAAAGCACTTTTTCCAGGTTTCAAAATTGGAGTTACTTTGGCATTTTTCCATTTATTGGGAAAATAAGCCAAGTGAAAAACATTTATTGAAGATTTTAGCTAAAAAATTTAAAGTACTTCCAGGCAACTTTTTAATAAGAATATAGAAAATTCCATCTTCCCCCGGAGCTTTCATATTTTTAAATTTTCTGAAAATCAATATAAGTTCATCAATATTTGCTCACAAGAACTTTCAAATACATTTTGCTAAGAAAGAATATCATCAAATTCTAGGGAAATTTGAGCATCAATTGGACTTACAAACTTACAACGTTTAAATTAAAATCATGAGCAGACTCAAACTGTTGGGCTAATTTTTGAGCTTTTTCTGCGTTAGTTAAAAATATTCCAAAGTAGGAATAGTAGGCTTTGAGTAGGGTTTTATGTCCTCTACTGCTTTGGAAAATTTTTTATTACGAATGAAATTTAAACGACGTTTGATCTCTTTTTGAAGGTCGCAATAAATAAATTTCAAATAAGGATCCAAAGTTCGTTGATATTGGCGTCGACGAATGTTTTTCAGTCGTATCAAAAACTGAAGATCATCATCGATCAAAGGTTGATTAAATTTATGTTTAACTTTTGGTATTGAAGCAGCTTTAGCATTGACTATTGAAGTTGTCAAATTTTCTACAGCCAAATCAATATCTTCTATTGAATTCAGTGGAACGTTTACATCTAAATTACGTTCAATAAAATTCTTATACCGCTCCCAGTCAGCTTTTTGAAAGTTAAAAGTTGATTTTAGAGGGTTTTCAATGGGACTTTGGGATAAAGAAAAAGTTACTGGAAGGTGGTCTGAATCGAGGTCCGCATTGACTACAATGCTCGCCTAAATCCGTTAGAACCAAATCAATTGTGGAAGGATTTATAATCGAAGAGAAACAAGTATGCCCATTAGGATATTAGGATAACCTGCAGAGCAGTCATTAAATAAAATATTACCATTTGAATTTGATGAAATATTATTCCAAGATCGGTGTTTTGCATTAAAGTCACCAATAATAAAAAATTTAGATTTATTTCTGGTGAGTTTTTGTAAATCTCCCTTCAAAAATTTTTTCTGTTCACCGCATTGAAAAGGCAAATATGCGGCAATAATTATAATTTTCCCCATAGAAGTTTACAACTGTTTCTAAGACTTTTGTATTGAAAGCAGGAAGAAATCTAAATTTGAGACGACTATTGATGATAATAGCTACACCCTCACCTTGTAGATCAAGTCGATCATTTCGTAAAATTTTAAGGAAATCATTGCTTTTCAAGTTATTGTCTGGCTTTAAAAAAGTTTCAGTTATGGCAGCAATATTTATGTTTTGAATTTTCAAAAATAAAAATAATTCATCTTGGTTAGCCAGCAAAGATCTAGCGCTCCAATTCATAATAGCTTCGTTCAATCGCAAGTAGAAACAGGTTTAAACCGATTTCTACTAACAATTGTTACATTTTGTTTTTTTTGTTCGATTCGCAAAAAAAGTGAGTAAATTTGGGCCAAATCCGGGCATTTTTTCATGAAATCCGGGCAACCGGTTGTCTAGCTTTGTCTATACTTGATGTGACCTAGGCAAATGTTTTTATAGCGTATTCAAAAATTGTTTATTATTTGTTTTCTTCGAATACTTCAGAACAATTTGTTTTTTCTGGGCCCGCCAGCCAATCTCATTTCTGAAATGTGGCTCGCCTGTTGAAAATGTTGGCCACCCATGCTCTAGAGATAATTTTTGAAACGTTCCGTGTTTAATGCAGACAGCATACGACTCAATGGATTACTTCGCTAGGGATAACATGTAAAAGATTCAAATGACCTGTGATATATCTGCAATCAACAATCGTAGTTATTTCATCAAAACACATTTATTATGACTCGTAGGGTATATTAAAATATAAAGTTTAAGATAATAAAAAATATAATAGAATATAAAAGTCAACAGAACCACACGAACACTATAGAAATAATTAGATTGTTGGAGGTTAGACGTTTTGGTGACGCGAATGGCTGTGTGTTTGTGTTGGTGGCGATATTACATATTGGTGAAGAAAGATCGATTTACCTAGATGCATAATAGATCTTCTCCCTTCCTATTGGCGCAAATACGCCACGCTTAGTAGTTAAGGTTGTGTCATCTAAATTTGCATCGCACGTAATAAACGTCTTCAATTTTGATACAACTTATAGTACAGGGGAGGGTATTAACAGTACGGAGGGTGGTTTTAATTTCGAAAATGTTCAAAATGTGGTCGAAGGTGTTCTAACTAAGACTGGTTTACATGCACGGGGTACACACGTGTCAACTTAAAACTAGTCATACATTTTCCGTGGGTTTTCTTTTATATTCAACTCTTTGAGGGTGTAAATAATCAACTATTAGTGGGTGTGAACACTTGCATGTTTGTTATTATATAGTAATATTTTAGGTTGTGAAAAACGGGAAGTTGGGTGTCTTATTTTCATTTGTTTGCATCGTTCTAACAACACTTAATCTATGATGAATTCTACTAAAGTTTAGATAGTGGTTTATACAGATTGAAACGCAAACAGCTAGCTTACTAGTACATATATAGTACATTAGAAAATTAAGGTTTCGAACCGTTAAAGCGACGTTAAAATTTTGTTTAGAAAATGTACAATAAAAGATGTTCGAGTCGGTTTAAAAACAACTGCTTCTCGCGTTGAAGAGCTAGGGGTAGTAGAATATATTAACATGCGTGGTGCGCTAATAACTGGTGGGAGCAACGTGTCTAAGCTTGAGCTTGAGGTGTGGTATAGTTATAAGTTAAAAACGTAATAATTTACTTGTAACTAAGCGAGTTGGGATGGTGGCTCAACAACCCGAAGGATGCTGGAGTAAGTCACTTTAGGGTGTTTTTTTTGTTAACTTGCAAAGCGGTGCATGTTCTGTATAGTCTTGGCAAAGTGTTTCAGTTCTGCGCAATGCAATTCGATTTTTTTTGTGTAGTTATAATAATAATGATTTGAAGCGTTTTTCTATATTCGTGAATGGTGTTAAATTTCCAGCTCAAAGCGATGAATTTGTTCAGCGTCCTTCTCATCTAAGGGAGGGGGCGAACACAATTTGTAAGCTACTGCTGGTTTAAGCTCGGCTAAGCTGCTATCATTGTCGGCTGTGCTGTCATTATCATTATCGTTGCTGGTGCTGCTGCTGATGCTGATGCTAATGCTGTTATTGCTGCTTCTGCATTTGCCATTTTCGTGGAAATTTCGCATGAAGGAGGTCGAAGAAGCAGTTGCTGTCGAGTTCGTAGTTTTAGTAGTGGTATGTTGGGGTTCGTTTTTTGGAGCATTGGCGGACAGTTTTCCCGCACATCCGGTGAGCAGACTCAGTTGAGTGTTGAGGTGGTGGTGATGCTTGGAGGTGACTACAGCTTTGGCTCGGTTATTCGTGTTACTATTAGTGGTACTTCCAGCTGTGTTCGCTGGTGGTTGGGTTCCGTTACTCTTCACGGATTCGATTCCGGCGGAGAGGATTTGGGACGTCGCATTGGGGTGATTGACGGGAGATACGACGAATTTGGCTCCTAAAAGTATACAAATTTATTGAGTGAGATTGTCTTTTAAAATCCTATAACAACATGCGTTTTCCAGATGGCGTACTTTATGGTATGATTCTATCTACATGAACTGAATTTTAGATATTCTACAATCAAAGCTTTTGAATTGCAATAACTTTATAACCGAAAAAGAAAGGGAATAAATATAAATATTCGAGGAAACAAACTTCGAATCAATCGTTAGGTATAATAGTTGTTCGAAATCAGATTTCATCAAGAGTTGTTTACTCTATATTTGAACACTTTGCTGGATCCGCAATTTCCAGATTTCTAGGCCATTGCATTACCGACTATGCTACAAGAGTCTGTAATATTCCCAGTGAATTTGGGGTAGAGCGTCAATCTTGCCCAGGCAGGGAAAATTGTTTTGTCACCGTTCAATTTATTTTCATTTCTCTAGTCTCTCCTTTCTGCCGACCATGCTTTCCTTAAAAAATTCATGCTTGAGTTTTGAATATTCTGATTCAACATCGCTTTGCAAGCTCGAGGGTCATAATCGGAAGTTAAGATTAATGAATATTGAGGACAAGTTGCCCACTGTTTAGGTTTCGTAATTTTTAGTTCCGGCATTTTGATGAAAGAATATTCTTTGAGGAAGAATATTAGAATTAAAAATTTTAAAGATAGCATAGTTAGAAGAAATTTTTATAGATGTTGAAACGAGCGAAAGAGCTGTTACGCGGAAAACTTATTCACATATACCATACTTTTCCCCGCAACATCTCATTATTTGGAGAAGTAGGACCGGGATAGAGTTGACACCAGGGCCGCAGGAAGAACCGACTCATGGGGGGAGGGGGAAGGGTTTGGAGACTGATTTTTAACCTATGATTTTTTGCCCAACAATGCACGAATAAAAAAAAATTGAAACAAGTAATATTTGTAACTATATGATTATAAATTTTTAAGTACTTTGACATTAAAAGTTTTCGTAATTAAACCGTAACTTAAGAAAATTGGTCCTAAACCAAAAAGGTGAGCTAAATTCGTTTTCATAGATGGTTAAAATCTTTGAATTTGTTCAGGATCAAACTTAGTTGATTTGGGCATAAAATAAGCTTTTTTTTAGAAGAGTCTTCCATTTCTTAAAAACAACTTATTCTTTACTTAAATCAAACAAGCCCAATCTTTTCCAAACTATTTTACAAATACAATAAATTTGAAACTTTGATGAAAAAAAAAATTTTTTTTGAAAAAGTAAGATTAAAAATCATTACATTTTCGGATCAAATTTCTTGATGCACTTGAACTTGAACCAAATTAATGATTTTAGCATGAAATTTGGCTTTTGAAAAAACTGCAATATTAACCCATTGCGGACCAAATCTGAAATATCCCCCTTTTCTTGCTTGTCGTTAGTATGCTCCATTAAAAGGCATTATTCAAATGTTATGAATCCAATTATGAAACCTCATTCTACAAAATTCAACACATCACTTCCCGCTACTCAAATATCTTTATTAAACGAACAGAATTTTGCCTATTGATTTCTGAAACATAAAATAACGAATTTATGTGTCTTTGATGTGTTAATTTTGTTGAACAATACATTGAGAAAATATAGAATTTTGTGCCGATTTCTAGATGAAGAAGACTCAAATCCTACTTTTTATTTGTGATTTTCAGCTGAATTGTATTTACGAACTAATTTTGTTTAAAAATTGGAATCTGGTAATTGAATTGACAAGCAATCTTAACACGTAATGGACACCGAAATTCGGCATTCTATATCTCAGAAACTTTTGGACAATTTTTTTCAAGTTACTGCAAATGTTGTGTTCAATTTTGTCGAATAAAGATTAACACTTAAATTCAGTCCATTCGAGTTGTTATAAATACTTCGAATCTGTTTTATGAATCTGAATTCCGGTATCAATTTTCAACTGTGAAATAAATTTTTTTTGGGGGTAAATTTTTCGGCTAGACGACATTTTCTCGTCCCTGATGATGATCCTGTAAAAATCGAAACGTTAGTTCTTAAATAAATAGTCGTCTTTGCTATTTAAGTTGACAGATAGCCGAAAAATTTACCCCCAGAATTAAAATATGAATTTACACAGACCGGAATCTGACTTTTAAAATTTAGATTGCCATTTCGAAGCTTTAAATTTTTGAATTTTGTGTAAGAATTAAGTTTAAGAACTTGATCTTGATGATCTTGAAAAACATGATTCAAATTAGATATGAAATGCAAAACCAAATCTGAATCAGGATTTCATTTTAATTCCTTATGATTAATCGAGCTGAATATCAAGAGTTCTAAACTGGATACAGAATCCGAAATACGATAAAATGAATACAATTTTGGATATGAGAGTTCTGGAATTAGAACCTTCAAAATGGGTTTAATTCAAATCAAAATTTAATATTCAGATCTTGAATCTGAATTGAAAAAGTGAGCAAATGTTGAAAAAGGGTAGCAGAATTTTGGACTTGAGATGGGTTTTTGAGGTTTTGGCATAAGTTTTTAGTCTAGGTTCTCTTGATTGGCCTTACTTTATTATCATAATTTGGAAGATTTATCTGCAAAACAGGTGTTCGTCAATGTTGCTGAAAATTACTCTGTGTTTTTGCGAAAAAAAAATTCTGATTTTCTGTGATTTTACCCAGAAATTCTGTGATGGTTTTCTGTGATGGATACAGCATTGCATTCTTTGAAAAGTCATCAAGAAATGAGTTTTTTTTTACATTTCACTTAAGATGAAAGCTCCGACATGAACCGCCAATTTGCACTACTTGAATCCACCATCCTCAACAAATTCCAAACCAAGCCCAATGATGCACGGAAATCGCCTCACCGCACATTCGCCGAAGCTGTTCGAGGTCACGTAAATCCGCCTGCCACAGTGCACACCCCGTTAAACCCAAACACTGCGACCGATCAAAATGTAACCAAGGCTGGTATTTTGCGCTCTGGAAGACAGCGCTTATTATCAGTGCCCTCCACAAAACAGAAACGCCCCACAACTCCTGTGTCGAGCGTTGTCTCCTCCAATGTCCTTCCTACTCCAAGAACAAAGCCATTTAAATCGAAGCAACTCGCACGGATCGAGCAAACAGTTATTGTAAGGTCAAAAAAGCCTCAGGATGCAGATCTCACAAAAACCGACCTCAGAAAAAACCTGAACCCCGTAGACCTGCAAGTTAAGGACACAAAAGTGCTTCCAAGCGGTGATGTTGCCGTTCGTTGTGCATCTGAAGTATCGGCACAAAGACTACGTGAAGCCATCACCCAGAAATTAGCTGACAACTATGAATCTGTCATTCAAGCCCCACTGAAGCCGCGAATAAAAGTTTCTGGTATTTCTAACGACATAACCGAAGCCGAATTTACCAAACTTCTGATCCGGCAAAACAACATCCCCAATCCTTCAGCGATTAATGTTATAAAATATGCCCAGTATACTAAGTATAACACACACCAAATGTTTGCTGTACTTGAGCCAGATGTTCTTAATTTCGAGACGCTCCTGAAATATAAAAAAGTCAACCTTGGTTGGGACCGGTGTAACGTCACTGAGCTTGTGAATGTTCGACGCTGTTTCCAATGCTCGGAATACGGCCATATCTCATCCGCATGCAGAAAGCCGAAGTGTTGCCCCAAGTGCAGTGAAGGGCATGACGTCTCCGACTGCCAGTCAACGTTTCTTAGGTGCATTAATTGCGTACTTTCTAACACCCACAATCTTGATACACGAAATAATTTGCCCATCGATCACGCCGCATGGAGTGCTTCCTGTCCAACCTACCAGAAACGACTGAAGTGGACGAAGCAGAAAACGGACTATTCTTCGTAGCAACCATCAGAACCAGTTGAGTCCCCTGGTCTCCCAGGTAATGTGAGAATAAGTATATGTGCAGTCGAAGCCTCAGATTCCGCACCCTCCCTAAATGATCATCATTTGCAGCTGCGAGTGTCGAGTGCGAGCTCGCCCAGACGACCCAGCACTCACTCTCCAACAGTTGACGCTCCGAACGCTCCAGCTCCGGTCACCCCATCCTTGCCGGGATCCGCACTGACAGCAATTGGCTGTAACCAATTTGGTTCGGTAAGCTTATACTATCAGAATGTACGGGGACTCCGCACCAAGATCGAGGAGTTGTGGATAGCTCTCGGAGACGATGAATTTGACGTCATCGTTCTAACCGAAACCTGGTTATGTGACGACATCACTTCCCAACAACTCTTCGGACACGAATACTCAGTTTATCGCAACGACAGAGACCCAATATCTACCGGGAAAAAACTCGGTGGCGGGGTTTTGATAGCTGTGTCAAATAGGCTGACATCTCAATGCGTCGTTTCTCGCTCCACCGAACTCGAACAGCTGTGGGTGAAAATCGACGGCAAGCAGCAGAATATTTGGGTAGGTGCTGTTTACTTATCCCCAGATATAGCAAATTTAGAATCGTCAATGAGATTGCATTTCGACACTCTGACATCTGTGGTGAACTCAATGGACGAACATGATGCTCACATTATTTTTGGTGATTATAACCAGCCTAATCTAGTCTGGTCGGCACATCCTGAAGGATTTATGTTTTCTGACCCATCGAAATCTTCGCTTTCTAATGCCAGCGCATTATTGCTTGATAGCATTTCGTTGCTCGATTTTCTGCAAGTTAACATGATCAAAAATCACAATGATCGCATCCTTGATCTAATTCTAACTAATCGCACTGCTTTCGGAAATCATCAAATATGGAGGGCCGCAGAATCTTTAGTACCCGAAGACAAACACCACCCCGCCATCTCCGGAAGAATTTCATTTCATTCCCCTGTAAGCTTTTACGAGCCAATGGAAACGCTCCCGCTGAATTTTAAAAAGGCAGATTTTGTTTCTTTAAATGATATGCTAGAAACAACCAACTGGGATTTTTTACAAAATGCGGAGAATATTGACTCAGCAGTTTTTTGGTTCACGACGACAATTAACGAACTCTTTCGCGACACAGTTCCCGTGCGTCGCCCACGTCCCAAGCCCCTGTGGTCTAACCACCATCTGAGATTACTTAAACGTATGCGCGCATCAGCTTTGAGATTTTATTCGAACCATCGCAGTCCTGAATCGAAAAATGCTTTCACAAAAGCAAGTAATGAGTATCGACGATACAATAGAGCACTCTATTCGAGATACTTGATTAACAAACAACATAGTTTGAAGGAAAATCCAACCGCATTCTGGAGCTTCGTGAACGAGAAGAAGAAAGAAAGTGGTCTTCCAGCGAAAATGCACTATAATGGAAAAACGGCCAATTCTGCTGCGGAACAATGTGAGCTTTTTGCCGAGCATTTTTCGAGTGTTTTTGTCGCATCGAACGTTGATCATTCTCAACTCGAGAAGGCTCTCGAAACTGTACCTTTTGGCTCTACTAACATGACGCTGCCTGTCTACACCGAAAACGACGTCCTCACTGCAATTAACAAAATGAAATCATCTGCATCACCAGGCCCGGACGGAATTCCTACCATTGTGCTTAAAAGATGTGCCAACAACATATGTAAACCTCTGGCTTATTTAATCAATCGGTCTCTATCGTCTGCTTGCTGTCCTGTTCTCTGGAAAAAATCTATTATGTTTCCTGCATTCAAAAAAGGAAACAAGCAGGATGTTAAAAATTACAGAGGAGTTACTTCGTTATGCGCAGGGTCAAAACTACTCGAAATTCTGTTATCTAAAAGCTTGATGTACAAAGCAAAGTCTTACTTGTCCACGGATCAACACGGATTTTTCCCCGGAAGATCTATTAACACGAATTTAACTCATTTCACATCATTTTCTCTGAAATATATGGAAAAAGGTTACCAAATCGACACGATATACACCGATTTGAAATCAGCCTTCGATCGTGTCAACCATAAAATTTTGCTTGCTAAACTTGGCAAATTGGGTGTTGCAGACATTATTCTAACCTGGATGGAATCGTATCTTAGCGACAGACAAGTGTCAGTAAAAATAGGATCATATGAATCGAAAGAATTTCGGAATCCTTCTGGGGTCCCTCAGGGCAGCAATCTTGGTCCGCTGCTTTTCTCCATCTTTTTCAACGATGTCCTTCTACTGCTTCCTGAGGAGTGCAGATTGGCCTATGCAGACGACTTAAAAATTTACTGTAAGATAAAAACGATTTCCGACTGCCAGATGTTACAACATTACATTAACGAATTTAATGACTGGTGTTGCGTGAACTGCCTAGCTATTAGCATTCCAAAATGTGCTATCGTTTCATTCAGCCGCAAGACAACTTTTATTGAATGGTCCTACAATATCTCCGGTTCCCCCATTGAACGTTGCACGTCTGTTAAAGACTTAGGAGTGATTTTGGATGAAAAATTGACTTTTCGCGAACACTACTCGGCGATAATTGCTAAGGCTAATAGAAACCTTGGCTTCATCACCAGAATTTCCAAAGAATTCCGTGACCCCTACTGCCTGCGATCTCTCTACTTTTCGTTAGTGCGATCTATTCTGGAAACCGCTTCGGTTGTATGGAGCCCTAGTTCCAAGTTTTGGTCGAACAGAATTGAAGCAGTCCAAGCTAGATTTATTAGATACGCATTGAGATTCCTACCATGGAACAACCAGTATGAACTTCCCGAATATAGCCAGAGATGCCTGTTGCTTGGAATGGAGACTCTTCAGGAACGCCGTATAACAGCCCGAGCAGTGTTTCTGAAGAAAATACTGGATTGTGAAACCGACTGCCCCACATTACTTCGTGAAATTAACATCAACGCTGGTTCACGGATGTTAAGAGGCCGAGAATTTATCCGTGTTGGCTTTCATCGAACTAACTATGGTCAAGGTGAACCTCTTCGAATGATGTGCAGAATCTTCAACTGGTTCTACGAAGACTTTGACTTTAACACAACTACTGCTGTATACAAATCAAGGATAAGGAATTCTAGCAGATTACGTGAACTTATCTCATTGATAAATAGTTAAAAATTTTGAATTATATAAGTTTTTCAATATATTGTTGTCATGGAGACACTATTGTCAGATGATTGAATTATAATAAATAAATAAAAGAAAAATCAATTAAAATTACCAATCTTAGCATGTTTTCCCAAAACAAAGTCAGAAATCCAAAACTTATGTTGCCATAGCTTTTATAATTTTGAGAATAAGTACAAAATTTTAAAAATCTGTGACATACATTTTGAGTTGAAAATTTGTCCAAATTTCTGTTAAATTATAGATTTTTCTGTGATTTCGACAACCTTGGTGTTCGCTACGAGTCCGGTAATAACTAGGCGAGAAGGGGCGCAACGAGCGAGGTTGTTAGACCAAGTGGGGCGTGAGCTGAAGAATGTGGGATGTACGAGAAATTGGAGAACGGATGCCATGAACCGAGTGAATTTTAGAAATTATGTAAATCAAGTTATGTCGTGAGACGGAAAACTATGTAGATCTAAATAAATTAAAAAAATAATAATGACCCGTGTCGATGGGAACTTTTTCAGGCAAAATCCAACTTTTTTAATGTTTTTTTTCACTTCCAGGATTTTAACGCTAGCTCACATTCGTCTCGAAAGCGCTATGATTTCAGACTTTATAATCTGATGGTTATATCTAGGGTGGTCTAACCGGTTTTACCGAAACCGGTAAAACCGGTAAAACCGTCCATTTTCTCGATACCGAAATACCGACTTTTGAGATGGTAAAAAACCGGTAATTCCGGTAAATTTTTCATCATTATTTGGCATTGTTCTAAAATTGACACAGCTTTTTTTTCTACCAAATATTTATGAGTACAAATACTCAAATTTTGTTTAATCAGCTTCAAAATCCAAGCTCAATGAACGTTACTGCAAGGTTTATGTGAGATTTGCTAAAACTTGTCGATGTAACGTTTTTAATTTAGGGATTTTTTTTTATGAAACTTAGCTTAGCACATTTCAGTTCAGTTATCGAACTAACGCTGTACAATGACTGTAAAAATAAATGAATTATAGATTGCTTCACAATAATCACTGAATTTTTCATTATAAGCTGGAATTTGATATAATTTTAGAAAATGTTTTATCTATAAACAGGCCAAGTTTATCAAAAATCGTTCTAAGCGGTGCCGAGCTTTCACAAAATTAAAATTTAAGACCAAAAATATTGAAAACTGATTAGAAACTCTCTAGTTTGTTTCAAAACATAAAATGTTTCAACAGAGTCATGCTGACACGTGTTAGAATGTTTGTATGAATTCTTTTTTATCAATATTTTCAAGTTAATTGATGGAACTCTGTTGTCTTTATTTTTAACACTGTTGAAGCATTTTTTTTTCCAGACAAAGCAGTACAAAGTTTTTATTAATTTGCAAAAGTATTATAGCAACAAAGAGCGTAAGGATCAATCGGAAACGCGATTTTACTTCGACCAACTTGAAAAAACCATACCACTATTTTTTGCAGAATTGTGACTGGTATTCAATAAATTTTTATTTCTATTTGTTCGTTTTAGTTTTGGGAGGCAAACTTAAAACGATCACGACCTTAGGTTTCGGAGAAAACATCCATATTTGAGATACCAATAATCTGTAATTCTGTGAGTCAACCAAAAACATTATGACAGTGTTTTGAGTTTTTTTTTAAATAATTACTTAAGTCATCGTTTTGACGAAAAATCTTTTTTTATATCCCATTTCATATCATTTTCATGAAAGACTATATAAACTTTTATTAAACCTGTCAAATCTGTTCTTAAATAGGAACACTGTTTTTCAGAGTATGAGGCAAAAATTCGTTAAAAATAATATGAAGCTTCTAGAACTTCCGCAACCTCTCAGCGAAATTTGAATAATAGAATGAAGATGATAAATATTATGATTATCATGGGGATGATTATAGATTTATGACATAGGGATAATTGAAAGGAACAAATCCATTTTTTTTCATTGGAAATAGTGCTAAATCTATTGCGTTATAAATTCTGAGCATTTTATGCCATTACTACTGCAATTAGACGAGACCTTTCCAGGAATTCGATATACTTTAAAAAATACCGGTTTTACCGGTTTTATCGGTTTTAAAAATTACAAATACCGAAATACCGGATTTGAAAAAAAAAACGGTAAATCCGACCACCCTAGTTATATCTAAAAAAAATATTTTTTTTAAATATTTGTTCCTCTAGAGTATCAATACTACGATCACTAAACTATATTGGAAAAAATAATTTACAACATATTGATGTGAAAAGAGAATTTATTTTGTGTCAGTTTCCACTCATTTCAATTTTTTTTACTTTTGCTTATATTTCGTTTGAACTTCCGTTTTGTTATCATATATCTACGGTAGTCGAAAGATATCCAACCAACGATTACGTTTATGTGCAATTCCTATTTTACAAGTCGAAAAAAACTGACCGCAATACAAGTGCAAAGTTTGAACAATCCTCTCCGTATTACTAGGCAAAAGCTTTCGATGCATATCATTGGTTTACCTTTATAGATTGGATTACCATACTTGACAAAAAAATGTAAGGCTTCCCATGGTGTTTAAACATTATTAGGATAATGAGTTTTTGAAAAATCAATGTTATCCGAACAGTGTCCGGCCATAGAATGGCCCCCTAATGGTGAGAAAAATTAACGGCTGACATTTAACGAAAATGCCAGCAAGATCGAAATCATCATCATTTCTTGAACTCAAAGCATGCCATCATAACATGTGGTTTATCAGTTTAGAGCAGGGGTGAGCAAACCGCGGCTCGGAGGCCGCATGTGGCCCGCGAGACCCATTTGTGCGGCCCGCGAAGCTTTTTTCAAATTTTTAAGCCTTAACTTTTTTCTACAATGGATAGTTAGGAAAATTTCAGACTGTTAACTTTTTTCTGGCCTTTTAAGCGTTTATTATGTTCAGTTCAAGACTTAAATGTAATATTGTTTGTTGGCACAACGTCATACTGGGGTGTTTTTTATGCAGCATACTTTTTTCCCTATTATTTAACTCCTACCACTTTGAGAACAAAATCAATTAAAGTGAGTCGGAAGAACTGCCAAAAATCGGAAACTACACATGAAAAAAAGAATTTCGAAGCCGGTTGAGTGAAGTCATTATTTTCATTTCAAGCAAAAATTAAGTTGAATTATAAAAAATATGCTCATCAGATATTTTTTTTTAAAATTATTCTATCCAATTCAAGAAAAAGGCATGTTCTGTTAGCATTCAAATACTGACAAAAAAAATGCAACCAAAAACTTGTGATACATTTTTTATTACTGATTATTGACGAAAATTACGAAATTTAAATAATAAAACCTGGGTGAAAATTTTTAGATTGTTTATCAACATGAATCAACCCACAAAAGTTATTAGCTCTTGATAAAAAACAATAGATACATACTTGAAATTCTGTAATTCCACTCAAAATATCTTTTACGATTTTCTGTTATGGTCATCTGTAATGCTATCCACATTACCAGAGTCAAAATATAGCTTAAGAAATCCTATCGCGATGATATCAAAATAAGATTTAAAATGATAAAAATGTGGATAAAAATTCTAAAATCAAGAACGTACATAGTTTTGAAGATAGTTGCTCAAAAATATGTGAAATTCAACATTTTTCTGTGATTTCGCAAACCTTGCTCAACATCTGAATGCAATGATCCAATACAGAACTTCAATTAAAAAAACGGGTTTTTTTACGCTTGTAGGAAAAAAATTTAGGCTTTGAGGACAAGTTTTATTTGCGGAAAAATATCACACAACGTCAAATAGCGATTCAACGTCCATCGCTGAGAAATCTATGATTTCTTTAAAAGTATATTTATCACACTCTAAGTTATCACTGTGGTAAGCTCCAGAAGATTTTTAAATGGAAGTGATGGCGAATAGTATCATCGGTTATAACAAGAATGTTGTAAGAACAAATGTTCAACAAGAAGTACTACGAAAAAATTGAGAGAATTTAAAATTGACAAAGATTTAGCCAAGTACCTTTTTAATATCGGGTATTTGAAAAGCTGTGTTGAATTACTGTTTTTGAACACGTTTTTGAATTCGTTTTATCTTTTCTTTTTCAGATTTTTTTTCGCCAAAAATTTGTAGTTATGAAAAACGATGTGAAGCACTGATAATTATCACAAAAAAATTATTTTAAAGGCGGCCCGCTGACAATATTTCAAATTTAAATTGGCCCGTTGGTTCAAAAGGTTGCTCATCCCTGGTCTAGAGCGTTTTCGTTCAAAACCAGGATTGAATTGAAAATATATCGTGAGTGTATAGGACATAGGTGGCCAAGATTTTCAACAGGCGGGCCAAATTTGAGAAATGAAATATGCTAGCGGCCCAAAAAAGAATTTTTTCTATGTTATTCAAAGAAAACAAAAATGAAGATCCTATTGAATAGAAAAACATTCCTAGGGTAAGTGTTCCTAATTTGGCACGTGTACCTAATGTTAACATACTGTTCGATTTTGGCTGTTTTTGACGTTATTTTTCACTTATCACAATTATCAAAAACATGAGATTGTAAAGGATCATGTGAACTTTAATTTTACAAACAAATTAGTTTTCTAACTCACAGGATTTTTCGTAAATCCGGATTGTTTCAAAATATGTCCAAATGGAATGAAATTGTTAGAAAGTTTCTTAAAAAACACCTTTTTAGAAACAGAAGATTATAGCTAAATTTGTCAACCGATTTTTTTGAAACTTTTCGTAGGATTGTTTTTTATCATGATTTAGGTAATAAGTATGTTAGAACCATGTTTTTTCGTGTAAAAACTCAAAAAAGCATATGTCCACAATTAGGAACACTATTTTCTATGTGTTCCTAATTATGGACATAGTCAAAGTTTTCCAAACTATATCAAAGACATAGTATGTATTTGAAATAAATTTGATTGATAGAATTGTGTTTTAACATAATTTTCAACGACCTGTTAAAATAAACTGTTTTGAGCTAATAAAATATGATTTTTTTTTACTTCATTATATCTCAAAGCTAAAAATGTTGAAAAAATATTTTCGCCAGGTTGTAAAGAACGCACCCTTCGCTACAGAGAAGGAAACCACCAACTAACAGAGAGCTTCTTAACGAGAACAGAATCGAAAGGAAAAATTAAAAAAAAATCTCAATTAAATACGTTGTATACCGTCATTTGGGGCATTATGCAACACTTCTCAACTTCAATGGCTTCTGAAAACCTAATGTCCACTGATAATCCTACCGTTTGTACATCAAAAGATTTAAGGTTAATGGGACATCAAATTAACGTAGTCAGAAGAATAATTGGTTCCACCAGTTATTTTTAAATTTACAAAACATGCGATTTTCGTCCTACTAAGAAAAAGGGGTACCGTAAAACGGGGTAACTTTGATCACCGGGGTAAATTTGACCAACATTAAACTTTTCCACATTATCGTCAATAACTCAGTCTATAGTATGAGTTTTTTTAAATTGTTTTCTACGTTTGAAAGCCTATTTATTAAGTATCAAATAGGCAAAATTTGGTTTGTAATTGAAATTTTTTTCTGTTACTAAAAATGTAGTTTCAAAATCCTAAAATATCTATGTTTTCAAAGGCTCGCAAAAAAAAAACAGCTCTTCTGATGATACCAAAAAGCATTTAGAAGCAAACGGGTTGTTGGAGGTGAAAGAACTACTTTTTTTCTTTGTATGTTTATAGTTATAGTGCTATTTTTATAGTCATTCAGTGATAATTTTTCAATATTTAAAAAATTAGGACATTTTCCAAGCGTAGGCCCGTATTGGACAAATGAATAAGAACCTTATCAAATCGTTAACTTTGAAGAAAAAATGAAAATGGAAATAGTGGTAGGGCCTAGGGGAATGTGTGTAGGTAAAATTTCATTTGTATTTTGAAGCTCAAATTACTTAGCAATTATTATAAATTTTGCCCCTAAGTGTAGGCAGCATCTTAGTAATTTTTTCGATTATTAATTTTTTTAAAATAAAACGTTTGAAATCAAGCGTAAATTGGCAAACTAGCATATGTAAATATTATGAAGGTGTTTTGTATCCTTTATGGTCAAGTAAACTCGTTAAAACCGTCAGAATAGAGACTGATCAATGTCACCCCAAAACATCAAATTCAGAACAGAGACGAAAGCGATTTTTATATCAAATTTAAAGTTGTCTGTTAAATTTCTCCAACCATGTTTTACGTTCAAAGGAGATCAATACTGGTTTTAAAAACATAAAACATGCCACATTCCCCTTAACAGAAAAAATAATCGAAAAATATTGAAAAAAGTGATCAATTTTACCCCGGATTACGGTATCTAAGATGCAACAACATTTGTTTTAAATGAAAAATTAAAAAAAAAGTTTTAATAGATATAGTTTTTGACATATTTGTGATGTCGTTACGCATAAAGGACGATCTGCAGTTATTTTTGAATTTGTTAGAATTAAAGTTTATATTTTTTCTGTCAACAATTTTTTTTTTAAAGAAAGCATAAGGGTGCTGATAGATTTAGGGATAAAAAAATACTACAGAAATTTTCCATCATATTCTAGCATATGAAAACATGATTTAAACTGTGAATCATTGATTTGCATGTCGATGCATTTGAGCCCAGACTGGTAACGGAATTTTAAAAACATTTATTTTAAAAAATTAAATGATTGTCCGAAAAATATTTACACACCACCAGTGTTGATGTAGGATAATAAAATCCATATAAAGTTTGTAGGTAAAATCACTAAGTCAATCCGTCACATTGTGTAAAGTTTTTTACTGCATCAAAAAATGTTAAAATATCGATTTTTCGAATTGTCTATGAGAATCAAAAACTTCATAAAACTCTCTCACGATGTGAAAAACTATGGCATCATCGATTTGTTATCATTAAAGGATAATTTTATTACATCATATTAAAGTAAAAGTTAAATAAGTGTTGTGGTACACAAATGCTGCATCGAACCATGCTGTTGCATGATGCTCTTATTTGTATCCATTACAATGAAGTTTTTACTTTTGAAATATAATAAATTTATCCATTGAAAAAGTAAAAGTTTGCTCAGCATCCACAACTTTCTTCAAAACTGGCGTAAAGGAATATTGTGTAGGATTTAAATAGTCCTTATTTCTCTATTCATATTCCAAAAACGTTGTAAAATTTATAAAAAGGTGAGTTTTGAGATTTTTCTCATTATAGTATTAAAAAACAGACCCATATGCAAAATCAGGAACAAATAGTGTAATATTGAGTACGCTGATCCATTTTTCCTCATATGTTAACATAAGGAACACCCATATGTTAACATTAGGTACAATTAGTGCCATATTAGGAACACCGACACACTTTATAAAACATGATATTTTTCGTAAATTAAGGCTTGAAATGAATATTTCAAACCAAAACAGAGTTCAGAAATAATTTTGGAACTAAGTTACCAAAAAATTGTATATCTAAGTATTAAAGGTTCGGCGTAATAATATCAAATCTAAAAACCTCTTACAAAATATAGCGAAATTAGGCTCATTTACCCTACTTACATACCGTCCATAATTATATAGGAAAAAGAAGCACGCACACTGTCACTTCGACTGTCAACTTCCATAACTTTTTACGTTGATGATATTTTTTGATAAAAATTCCTGCATAAATAGACCAACTATCACACTATTTCTTCACAAAATTTGATCTTCTGCCATTTAAACTGCAATATCTCAGAAACTACGAAACGCGTATAACTGCTGTGTGTAAGTTTTGCTGTGTGATTTTTTAAGTATAGAACTAACATGTCTGATGTTTTTGAAAAATTCTATTGATTTGGGGTGGAACCGAAAAATACGATTTCTATAGAATTTGGAACGGTTCAACATTTTTTCCATCCGCAAATCAGTTAAAAATGTCTGAGCAATATCGAAAAGAAAAAATGTAGCTAATCATTCAATTGTGTTTCGTAATCAGAATCTCACGAAATTGTTTTGAGTTTTTGATTGAAATAGATTAACTCGCTGTTGAACGTAAAATATGATTTCCATATGGAAACATTCGTCCAAAATTCTCTAGAATCGCATTTTTCGGTTGATGCCTGAAATTTTGTACATCGGGTAATTTTTTCCCATCAATACAACTCTTGAAAACCTTCAGAAATGCTAGTTTTATATTTCAACAATCACTTTGCAAAATTCCAATAATAGGCGTTGGGAAGTTTCTGGGATATTGCTGTTTGAATGGCAGAAGTCCGAAAATTCGATTTTCGCAGGGTTACTGTATCTCAATCAAGCTACACAATTTTTTAAAGATTTTTTTTTGAAGTAATAGTGTGATAGTTGATCTATCTTACGCAGAAAATTTGATCTAAAATGTTATCAGAGTAAGAAGTTATGGAAGTTCAAAGCCGAAGTGACAGTGCGCTTGCTTCCCATTTCTATACAATTGTGAACGGTACTGTATGCCTGGGTAACCTCAAGTAAAGATTCATCTAAATAAGTAATTTTTATTACCTGCATCTTTTGCATCCAGATTCTATACATACGACAGACAGATTTCTGAGATAAGGTTCAGAGTTTTATAAATTCTGCGTCATTTGATTAAAAAACTTTTTGAAATATTGTTTGCGAGCTCACAGAAAACAAAATGAATAAATTTCGTGAATTTTATGTATATACACCAAAAAGTATTTTATTCTAATCAAAGGATTTAAAACCTCCTCCTCTCATAAATTTATTACTACAATAAGCATTAATTCGATTTCATGGTCTCCAAATTAAAAAAGATCGTCACCACGTCTACAGATAATCATACCCTTTATACATCAAAAGTTTTAAGGTTATTGGAACGTCAAACTGAAGTTGTCATGTTTTAAAAACATGCGATTTTCACAATATTTAGAAACAGGGATAACTTGCAAAAAACTTTGATTTTAATGAAAATTCAATGAAAACGTATGTAAGTAAATGTATAGTTTTTGATAAATTTTTGATGCCATGGAGGCCATTACGGATAAAACACCAATTGCACCACTGATTCTGTTGAAACTAATTTTTATATTTTTTCTTAACATAAGGATATTGCATACATTTAGGGGTAAAAAATACTTCAAAAAATTTAACTTACTGAAATCATAAAAAATAAATGTTTGGATGAACGAAATTTCAATTTTGCCAAATGCGTGATTAATTAAAAAAAAGGTAATTGTTCGAAAAATATTTTTACACCCACAGTGTTGGAATAGAATGATTAAACCAGTAAAAAGTTTGTAGGTGATATCATTAAGCCAATCCGTTATACTGGGTAAGGGTTTCTACGGAATCGAAAAATGTTAAAATTTGTACATTTATTGATGGATTTTTTAAATTTTGAGTGAAAATCAAAAACTTTAAAAACTAGCTTAAGATGTGAAAAATTATGTCATCATTATTTTGTACTCATTAAAAGATAACTCGATAACGTATTATTGAATTAAAATTATATCAGTGCTGTGGGTTTTGCATAAATTAACAAATTTGGAACATTAACAAAGCAAGGTTTGCTATTTCTTAATAATTTGCAAAAGTTCAATAATTTTGATAAATAAAAGTTTTTTTAAACATTCCGTTTTGAAAGTTAGAGAATTTTTTCCATGCAATAATTCATCTCGTGGGGTCATTTCTCAGACTTTTGTTCGTACGTATGTTTTTGGTGTAGTTTGGGCATATTTTTTTTCAAAGACAAATATTCAATCCTCAGAACATGGTAACCATGGAAAAAGCTTCGCGGGCCACCAAAAGACAGTCCAGGGCCATGGTTTGGCCACCCATGGTCTAGGACCTGTTTTGAACATGTTCGAAAAGCGTCATTTTTCAAAATAATTGTTTAAATAATCGTCCAAAAGAAAACCGCGTAAATAAAGTTCGTTTGAAAAGAGAATCCCTTGTAAACAGAATTCGAATTAAGATTTATAATCAAAATCACATTCACCGTTACAGAAGTTTTAAATCAGGATCTTTGATCCAACAAATCTTTGAACATAAAAAATAGAAACAGTTTGCATAAAATAAATGAAAGAGAACTCGTCTCAAAATTTTTGTTCGTATTTTTCATTGGAATCACAATGTTCAGATTCTATTATTCAATTGACCTCAGATGCCTTGATAAGATAAAACAAAAATTCCAAAATTTAGCACTTGTATCGAATGTCGACGAATATGGATTTTAGAATCCAGAATGGCTCATCTGTAAATTTTAATTACATTTTCTTCCTTGAGCGATTCGAAAAACTAATCAGAATTCAAATTAAAAACAAGTTCTTAAGAATTGAATTTCAAATTTTCAGTAGTAATTGAAGTGTAGAAACAATAAAATTCAAATTTTAGGCTTTTTGTAGGTGTAGTTTATAATGTTTACATACAACTTATTTACAACTTAATTATAGTGTTTAGAACTGTGCAGTTTGTGTTTGGGGTTATTAAATACATCGAATGTGAAAAGCGTGGGTGAAAGAAGGATAGATAGTGAACACAAGCAGGAAAATGTAACAAAAAGGTTCTAAACTACAAGCCGAATAGATTACAGCAGAACAAAGCAGGGGAAATCCTCAGAGACCACTTATTGGCGAAGCTACACAGATACTTTATATGGAGGAGATTGTAGGAACTGTTTTGATTTGTTGATACCTTCGCATAACTTCAATCGAGGATGTGTTTCTTGTTTATTGCTAAAAAGGTGTTGTTCTTTGTTGCCATTGTTGCCGGTGGGTGCCAAATTTTTGACGCACTTCGCCTTATTGGATGCAGCTGAGTCCCTTTGTTGTACTAGATCCATCCTGGCAGATTCATCCGGCGAAGGAGAACTATCCGGATTTTGATCACCGTGCTGTTATATGTGCCAATTGTGGCCACAAAGATCGAGAAGTAATCAATGAGGTTAAGAGCAAGTGACGTTGAGTTAAATTGTAAAGGAGATACAAACACAAGTCAAGGTTTTTTGTTGAATGATTATTTAAAAAAACATGCTTAGTTAGAGTTTGCTCACGTGATGATGTGTGTGACACAGTTAACTTCTCAAAAATGATTTCTTAATACTCACCATGCTAAGATCAGTTCGTCGCTGTTCTACGTTTAACGAAGTAGAAGCCTCACTGGTGTCAAAATGAGCTCGCAGTTGTTTGTTCCTGTAGTAAGTTAAAAAAAAAGATGGTATCAATAATTCAAATCTTCAAAAATCCCTTTACACAGTTTTTTTTTAAATTATTTGACAGTGTTAGGATAAGTTAAAAAAATATTTCAAAGTAAAAAAAAAACAGAAATACCAACCTAACATCTAACTGTTGGATATGCTGCTGCGAGTGCTTGAGCTGTTGAGATGCAGTGCGTAGTTTTTCTTCGAGTGATGCCGTCTCGACGCATTTCATCGTGTACTTTTCCGACAAGGAAAGAATCTCTTGGCGGATTTCCTCCAGCTCTTGTCTGAGGAATGTTAGAAAAAAAAGTATTAGCAAAATCTTGTTGAGGTTTTGTGGCTCAAACGAGTTCAGCATACTCTTTCTCTTTGTACGACAAGGGAGGCGTTCCACCCTTCTGGAACTGTTTCAAAAACTCTTGCTTGAAGCGGGCAACCTCGCGCTGGACCTCGTTCTCATGTGCTTTCCGCATGGCATCTAGGGCTGCCAAAGTGGCCTGGAACAAAATTGATAGATTATTTTGCGTCTTGCTCGTATCTTTTCTGCAATCATCAAACCTGTGTTTCTTCGGCGAGTGCCTGCTCCTTATCTATAATCAGCTGGGCTATTTCGTGCTTGTGTTTTTCCTCTAGATCGTTGATAATCCGCTTGTGGGACGTTTCCATTGCAGCTAGACCTTTTTCGCACAGAGCCTGTAAGATGGTGAAGTAAAATTTAAAAACGGGTTCATCGCTTGAATCTTCATTGAAGTTCTTTGTTTCCACTTACCCTGAGCTGCTCGATTTCGGCTTGATATCTTTGGCGCAAACTGTCTTCGTCGTCGCGATCCTTCTGTGAATCGATTTCGTTGGCGACCTGCTGTTCCCGGTAAGCCGCATGCAGATTGTCCACCTGTTGTGCATGTTCCGCTTCCAGCAGTTCGAGGTGTTTTTCCAACTTTTTGACGTGATCTTTTTCTTTTTTGATCTGCTCGTACAGGTAGTCACGTTCTTTTTCCAGCTCAGCGTATTCTTCAGCATTTCTGTGATAGCCAGAGGAAAGTTCGTCACATTTGTCACGTAGCGCCTTTGACTTTTTGCGCTCCTCATCGAATGTTTCTAGAAGGTCTTCGATTTCTTTATCCTTTTCATGGCACATTGATTCAAAGTGACGAAGTTTCGAGTTGAGTTCGTTGAATTCTCTTTCTCGCAATTTTAGAACGGATTGTTCTTTGCTAAGTCGTTCCTGAATTTCGCATTTTTCAGCTTCGATATTTTTTATTAGTTGTTTTTGTTCCTCAATCTTGACATTGAGTTTATCCACCTTGTTTTTATTATCTCGCTTCAAAATTGCGATATCGGTTTCGTGCTGGTTGGTAAGCTGCATTAGACTGTCTTGCAATCGATCACACTTTTCACACTGAGCAACCAATAATCTAGCGGTTTCTATTAGTGAATCAATATTTTCTTGTATTTCACTACACCTGCCATGGATGGCTCGTAGACTGTCTACGTCAAGTACCTTTGCAATTAGGACATTTTCTGGGACCATTGTATTTTGCAGGGAGATCACGGATCGATCTAATTCGTTGAGAATATTCGATATTTCCTTAATTTCTGCTTTATTCGACAGATGTTCGTTCACGAAATATTTATACATAAAGTTGAAGTCGGCCTCTGCCAGAATATCATCCGAGTTTGCGATTTCTAGGTCAGAAGTGAGATCGGTGTACAAATTTTCGTACTTTTTCAAAGCTACAACGCTTATGTTGCAGGCATCTTCATTTACCAGTTTAATCTTGGTAGGAACATAATCGCCTTTGAGCACCTTAACACGAGCATCGATCAATGCTTTGTGTGCGATTATATCGGAGAATTCGGCCAGCAGCTGACGACCTTCACTAGGTTTTCGTTCTTGCTCCAAATGAAGCCTCCACTGGTCGCGTTTCATCTTCGAAAGGCTTTCTTCGTAGCATTCGGTAAGCTGGTTAACTGCCATCTCCATCTCACGTCGAAGAACATCCTGCACTGCATCGGCAAAATTTTCGAAATTTATTCGCTCGGTAGTAGCGAGCGCATAACCAAAGGCAGGAGTTATTGAGTTCTCATATCGTTGAGCACTTCGCATCATGATGTGAGCTATCTCAGATTGAACGAGTTCTGCATTGACAGCTTCTTGCGCCTGGCGCCATGCTTCCTGAACTGCACCTTGAATTGTTTCATTCGATGATGAAATGTAGCTCAACGTTTCGGCAGCCAAACCGTATGCAAGGTTTTCCATCGTTGTGGTCTTGTATCGTTTAGTGATCATATGTATTTCATTCTGCTGCCTTAGAAGATCATCGAGTAAGTTTGTGTTGACTGGGGGGAAGTTTAGCGACCTGAGGCTGCTAGTTCGTCCAGCTGACATCATCAACTTTCTAGCCAAGACACTCGCAAGTACGTCGATACTGCTATTTGGTTTAACTCCGTATTTGCCAGCTAGCTTTGCTTTAAGCATTGCCATAAGCTGCATTGTTTCAGAGACTTCAACTTTGGTTTGCTTTTCTTCGTATTCACGAATGTTTTCGGCTCTCTCAAGCGCATTTCTCAACCTTCCAAAACAAACACTCTCGAAAGCAATTCTTTCGGCTAGTAGCTCCATATCCTTCTTCTGCGTTAACCCGTTGGTTTCTCTCAGCATTCGACGTTGTTTCAAGAGATCGCTTAGCTTATTTTTCAATTGCGCTTCCATTTGCGTTAAAGCAAGTTTAATTGGATTCGACTCGGTTAGCAAGACAATATTGTTGTTTAACGAACAGTCTTGAATGACGCAATTGTCACAACTATCTCGCAGCAATTTGGATGCTTCCGATAGGCAACGTTCCGCATATTTAAATGAATCCTTCTTATCCGCTATTGGTGAAACAGATCGCCTTGAGCGTGAAGATTTCAGATTTTGGAACTGATGCATACTTTGGTTGACAAGATCGCGAACGGAAACAACGACCCCTTCTAAGCTTTTGAGCCTTTCCATGAGATGTTCTGATACTTTTGAACTAGTAACATTCCTATTGTAACCTGTACTGCTGATAGTGCCACTGCTAGTACTAGTTTGACTACTGAGAGTGCTGGTACTGTTGACGCTTTCACTGGAGCCGGGTATGGCCAACAAATCACTACTGGCAGTTTTTACAGTATCAATCCTCTTTTCTAGATTGTTGAGACGTAACAGAACCTGCATTGGCTGAGCAGAAATTGTTGCACTGTCTAAACTTTTTCTTCGTAGTCGCGTTGAAGCTCTTTTAACATTCTTTAGCTCAGATGCTACTATTGGAGTTTCTGTGGCATCGGCGATAACAGCTCCTTGTTCCAGAGCATCAATTTTACTCTCCAACTCACTGACTTTTTCTTCGAGTTCCTTTTGAATCGAAAGAGACTCTTTGCCTTTCAATGAAAGTGATCTTCGTTTGTCATTCCTGATCAATTTCTGCTTCAAAAGGCGCACTTGTTTTTCAGCATTGGTATATTTGTTCGTCATATCTTGAATCCTATCTGCCATCATTTTCGATTGACTTTCGTGTTCTTTTTGTTGCCGCTCCACTTCTTTCTTGATGGTAGCATACGAGATTTCCAAGTTGTCGTAGATTTTGTGAGACTCTTTTAATTCCCGTTTCATAGCTTTCAATTCACTGACAGCTTTTTCAAAACGCGCTCTGAGCTCATTGTACTCGTCTGCTAACATATCTTTATCGAGAGTATTTGGATCAACCTCGCTCAAACTGGTAAGATCACTGAAAGAGTCCATCCGTTTCATTTTTCCTGATCGGGTATTGAGACTACATAAACTAGAGGCAGGGCTTGAAATTCCAAATTCACGAATCTTTTTGTATAAGGATTCATTCTCTTCGATTCCACGTGCAAGTCGATCTTCCAATTCTTTGACAGTGTCTCTACTTTTATCCAGTTCCAGTGTTATTCGATCAATTATTTCTTGGGCATTGGTTCTGCTCTCATCAAGCTGCATCATCATTTTTTCACGATTTTCCTCGCTTTCTCGTTTCCTGGTAAGTTCTTGCTCAGTTCGTTCGAGTGTTGCCAAGAGCTCAGACATTCTTGCTTCTCGTTCGTGTGTTTCTTCCCGCAGCAAAGACAGTTCTTTCTCAGCCGCTTGCAACCTCAGTTGAAGCTCTTTGTCGATGCACACTTCTTCTTGAACGGGATTTATTAGAGGGAGATCTTCAGAGTGCACACTGTCTATGGTACTCCGTCGAGAACTTGGTGGCGACGATCGACTTCGCTTGTTTAGCCGATTGTTGGATGATCTTATTCTATCTTTGGTTCGAGCAATCGCAGAAAGAGGACCAGCTGGTGGCAGCGGAGAAACGGGTGATCCACCCCAATCACCTACACTGTCTCGCCGACCTCCTTCGGAAGCTGTTCGGTATTCTTCATCTGATGAAAACATTAGCGATTTCGGAGTTATCGGTGTCACTGGAGTTGTTACCGTTGTGGTGCTGGTAGATTGTTTCAGTGTGGGATTACTGCTAGTGATATCATTGGTGCTATTAGCTTTTGTAAGATGAACCACAACATCTTGACTCTTTTGTGTGGCCTTGAAATCGACAACATCTTCTCCGTGACCCGTTTCCAAGGACGATAGCCTGTTCGTTATTGTTCCAGTGTTGTTGGCACTAGTGATAGCAAGGGTTAGTTTTTCCGGATTTTTCTGCCCACTGTCGATAATTTCAATTTCGAGGGGTAGCTTATCTGTTAACGTTTTGAAGTTTTCATCGTTTTGATTACTAAGCCCAAGATTATTGTTATTCAAGGTGGCTTTGGTCTGAGATAACCCAGCTGCAGTTTTGAGCACATTAATCCAATTATTCCTGATACTTATTGTCACCGTAGATAAAACAATCCGACGGTTGTCCCATGTCTGAAAAACAAAAGTATTGATTATTATGGATCATTGGTTTAAAAAAAAGGAGTGTAAATTACCGTCAACTGAAATCCATAGTTCCTATTAACAGGCACTTCAGTAATGCTGGTGATGCTGTTAACATCGAGTACACCGTCCAGAACACCTTTTTCTTCGGCAACAGGATCACGATAGAAGAAAAGCGCCGCTCCACGTAGAGTGAACCAGTGTTTGCTCCATTCACCAGTGCGAGAGTCTTGTTTCATGAGCCATCCCTTTTTGGAGTTGAGCAAATCTTCCGATGGAAGATTCACCCGTAGTTCGGAGTTCTTCGCCAGACAGTGGGCAGGAGTGTCGTCGAGACCACAGTCCCCATCGGGATCGCCTCGTTCGTGGGTTTGACTAGGTTTCAGTTTCGGACTAGAAGTTGAAGTGGTTGATGATATCGTGCTCGATTTCGAAGACAGAAGGTCTGGCTTGGCACTAGAGATGCCAGTGGGAATTTTCTTAACGATGGCAGAAACGATGGCCGGTGCGGTTGAAGGTATGGTGAGTGACTGTGGCCTCAGCTGGCCGGTGGACTTTGGACTATACTGCGGTACTGTGTTCTCGTCCCGCGTAGGCTTATCATCTGGAATCGCCGTCAATGGAAGGCTATCGGTGATGCACGGGGAACTCCACCGATTGACGTTGGTCAAGGTGTTGGCGATGTCTTTGAGTTTCTCCTCTCGCCGCACGTCGTCTATCAGATAGCACTTGGATGCTGTAACAAAAAGAATGAAGCTATTGTAACAATTTGTTTTTGAATATTTTTATTTATATTTAAATTTAAGAAGGTTGAACTGCAATTTCAATATTTAAATTTCAATGCAGAATAAGTTAAGTTTTTTATAATCTGATTTGGAATAAGTTTTATATTGATTGTTTTAACCCTTTCCTTCCCATGGTAGCACAGGTGATCCACAACTTTGCACAGCTCGCATTTGAACTGAATCAACACAATTTTTTCACCGAATGTGTAGATATGAGTGAAGAAACATCGCACGAAATTTGAAGTAAATAGGTTCGCTAGGTTTTGCTTGGCAGATCAAAAGCTGCAAAAAAGTCGGTTTATTTTCGAATTTAAATCAAGTCGTCATTTGTTGTTCAATAACTTGACAAGTTTTTATAATTTCCTTCAAATAAAATCACTGACGTGCAGAAGGTTGCTTAAGCAAGCAGAATCAAATCATGGCGGCCAATTGTTCAAGGCAAAAATAAAAATTTCAAATATTTCAATAAATAGACTTTCTAGGGATGCGTATACCAAAAAAGTTTTTTATCAAATAGGATCGTTTTAGTTTGTGATCAATGAAGTGATGAAATTCCATGTTTTTTGCAATTATTTCCTGTTTTTCATTTGCACCCTATGTGTTGTTATCTTCCCAATGGAGCACATATGATCCACCTCAAAACCCAAATTTATCAAATGGATCATTAAAGTAGGCATAAATAATGCATCTTTTGTTCTAGAACTTTAGCTGTAAATCAATAGTTCTATTTTAAAAAACCTCGAAAAACCTCGTGGGAAGGAAATGGTTAAATCGAAAAGTTGTCTGTTCTTTTCATTTTTTAAGCCCAATAAAAACTGTTTATGAACTATCCCCAATACGCTCTTTTTAAATTTCCAGTATAAAAAATAAATTAATGTTTTTTTCTTGTGATTAATGATTCTTCAATTTATGATAGTTTAATTTCTCAGTATCGAAATCATAAATTGATTATTTAAACTTCAAGGCTCCTTTTTTTTGGAATAGTTTAACATGTAAACTTTTTCATAACATTAAAACAAATTTTAAATTGTGTATGTTGAAATTTCTCAAAACAGCTTTTCTGTGTGTTAAAATACTATTAAACCTCGGACTCTACTGGTCGTGCAGTTTTACCTGGCGATGGGAAGGACCAAATATTAAGAACCAAATATTAAAACGGACTCTACTAATACTACAATCTAATGGGTTTTACCTGTCGCTTCCGGAGGTTTCCGTTGGGGTAAGTTCAAATTTCGGATCGTAATAGGAACAGTACTTTTTTACAAAAGAACTCCTTGATTTATTTGCACAACCAAAACACGTGTTAATTTTCCTCTGTCTGACGTACTAATGATCTTTTTTTAAATCTGCCACTGCCTCCTACGACCTAAACCTCGTTGTCCGCAACAAATACGATAAAACATTGAATGCTATAGGTAATATTATATCGTATGTTCTTAATGAACTTCAAATAACATTTATATTTTAAGTTATTTGTTATCAGATCATTCGATTACCATAAATTCATACAGGAATTTTTTTGCAAGTATATATTTTGGAATGAGAGCCAACTTTTTCAATCATTTGGAAACGTTCCCAAACAACAACAAACCATCTTATAATGTAAAAACTCGTTTTAATCCTAAATTTAGAGATAATCACTTGAAAGTGATTCAATTGGTGCAATGTAGCTTGCGGGAGGTTCACAATATCAACACATTTCATCAAGCCTTTCAATGCAGTGAATCTTCCATTGAATCAAATCTGGACAGTGTACCAAAATTAATGGAAATTTTTGGACATTGTTCTTCTTCATTAAACTACTGAGAATCAATTGAAAAATGTTTTATTTTAACTTTTCGGGTTTTTGCGAATCGGTAAATTAATGTGTTTCTGTATGTTGGTAATATTGCTAATAATATCTGTATCAAATTACGCGTCAAAATAATCATTACTGTTTGAGTAACTGTAGTATTTAAGCAATCGTAGCTTCGTGGATATTTATATTCATGGCAAATATTTATTATTATTGATTGAACTACAAATGTTGAAGGTTGAAGACGCTACAAATGGATCGATGGAAAAAGCTAATTTTCCGAGTGAAGTCGCCACTAGCGCTCAGAGCTGTCAAACCTCATGATCAAAGTAACAGAGAAAACACAGAAAAATCAACAAAACATGGCACTGTGTTGTACTATAAGAACTCATGCGGACAAAAATCGGAAAAAAATCCAATTAAATTTTTATTAGAAAGAGGACACTTTTTAAAAAGCTCGTATTTCAGAACTCTTCCATTCTTAAGATATTGAAAAATGAGGAAAAATTTCAAAGCCATATATGTTAGATAAAAAAGTAATAAGGCAAATTTATGATCATTGATTACAAAACAACTTCTACGTACAATGCATTGATGTAAACGTGAATCTCTATGGAAATACAGTGTTGAGATGCTTCAGAGTCACTAATAAGAATATAAAGTATGAGAAAATGAAGGAAATTAGAAAAAATGAATCATTTAGGTCCGGCTGATTTTTTTCATGTTTTACGTGGCTATTCAACAAGTTCTGAAAAGTTCTGTTCCGATCTCAAGATTCTATTCTCTATGAAAAGAAATTATGAAACGATCAGATCAGTTTTCAAGATTTCCAGGTCACCCGTCTTTGACTTTTAAACTAGGTATCCTAACGGGCTACCTATATTATTCGAATTTTTCAAACGTGCTTTTTTTACAATTTAGAGTTGGTTTGAAGTATTTAAATATAAAAGGGCAGCCACTGAAAGGATAGGGGCCTGAGTTCCACTCAAAACATGTATTATTTTTCCCATTTAAAAAAAAATCAAATTTTATAATTTTATTTCCAAAATGTTATGGTGAAATATAACCTTTTGATCTTCCGATCGTTACCAAAAGAAATAACAATCAAATTGTTGAAAACATTTCAATACATGTTTGTATTTCGAAATTTTTCGGTGAATTTTAATATAAATCAAACAAAAGCTACTCTTCGAGCTTCTAGCTCGAAACGTATATACAACTAGTAAATTTTATTTGATAATTATTAAAATTAAAATTATTAACTCACCGGACGTCATCGATAATTTCGAAGTCCATCAAAAGCGTTGATAAAACTAAACCTACAATTAATATAAGTTTGTCCGCTTGCATGTATGACAATCTCTCATAGTGCGTTACCATAGTTGCCATAGTTACCACAGGAATTGTTTTATTTTCATAATAAACAAGAATGAGCGCCAAGGAAAGGCATGAAGTAAACATGAAAAGTTAGGCTGGCAGATTTTATGAAGTTTTTATTCAAATTGAAATGAATTTCTTTTTCAACAAAGTAAAAATAATTATCTAATCAAGAGATTCAATGTACGTGCATGTCTTAATGAATCAAGTGTGAGTGGTGCGAAAAACAATGGAATTTTATGTTATGCTTTCCACAACATTTCAGCACGTTTTCGAGCCATTTTTTTCAAAAACGGGAGAAAAATCGTGCATTCCATTTGAGATTTTCAAATACAAATCCGGGTATTATCCGGTCAAATCAGAGCAAAATTTTTCCATTATTCAAACAAAATCAGCAGAAGATAGAAGAAACTTGTACTTTTATTAATTTTGATGAAAATAATTATTAAATTTCCGATTTCAGATCAGAAATTAAAACAAATCATTACACAATTTGATTTTTTTTTGGTAAATTCAACAAATTATGTGGATACATGCGTACAAAAACCGGACCATTGTAATAAAATCCGGGAATCCGAGCTGATACGGACTCGCCTCGACATTTTTCTTGAATATTTTGGTACGCCCGGATAAAACCGGGAAATCTAGAATGCTACACGTTCGAAACACCGTCGATGTTAGTAAATTTTGAAATCGTTTAAGGAATATATTAAATTGATTGATAAACATAAGAAAAAATAGCTTAATTGAAAATCATTATCATTGTTTTGAAGGTAAAGATAAAAATGGACACTTATTTAATTAATTAGACTTATTTAATTAATTAATTTCAACATAGCTGAAAGTCAGCTGGAACGTCTGAGAAGTTTTTTTTTATTATTAAAAATAATCTTTTGCATTCCATTGAAGTAATTCAAAGGTTTATGACAGTTTTCAACAGTTGAAGAATGAAAATGTTATGGCCAGTCATTTGATCAATTTAGTAGCATTCAATTTAAAGTTGAATTGATCTGATTGATCTAAATGATTTCATGTCACCCTAACCTAATTTGCTTAAGAACCGCCATCTGATAAAAATAAAAAGGTTTTTAATAAATACGACAGATGGCAGATTTGTATATCTCTAGCGGAAAACTACGCAGAAGGTGCTTAAAGAAATCCATTGGCGACAAGGATAAACTCAACTTAGTTACAGGGCTTAGAAAGGAAGTTTAACGAAATCGGTGGGCAATTTGAAGTTGAAAGAGATCCTGATATCATAATATCCAGCACTAGGAGATTTACCAGAAATTTATCAGGAAGCAATAGAAGATTGAGATTTTTGAAACGGCTTGGTCAATGGTGAGTTGGTTTTTTTTATCTCTCTCTTGAAAAAATCCATAAAGTTGGAATTTTGTGCGTCGGTTTGTGGTGCCGGAATACTTCAGACACAGCACATGGTTCTCAAATTGTGGGAACTGTTGCCGAGATTCGGTAAAACGGGGAATTCTCGGAACAGTCGCCCAAAGTGTGGAAACATATGATGTTTTCATGCAGTCAAGATTGAATGCCTCAGACACCTCAGATTTACTTTCAAAAACTGATGAGTGCTTTCGTAGTTTAGCAAACCTGACCAAGCTTGAGACATAAAAAAGGCGGAAATGGCTGAAGATGTTCTGATTCGAATAAGATTGATAAAAATTTGAGGGTCGAGACTCGAGTGACATCAAGTACGTTTGCTATTGTTGTCGTTGTGTTGTCCATAAATTCACTAATTAATCTCATTGTGTTTAATTTCATTCGGGTAGCAGATTTCATTAAAATCACTGATTATTTGTATGGGTAGTGTGCAATCGCTGATTATCTACTGGAAATCACCCGAATCACGGGACCATAATACACGACGTACACACGTCTTACTCGATCAACTACTGATACACGAAAGGAGGAGGCGACTCTGACGAGAAGGACAAGTAGCTAACGTCAGGATGTATTCGTACGCGCCACACACGGTTAGTGCAATTTATGCAGTATGTGTCTGCTTGTTAACTCGTACACCGCACATCTCCCTTCCTCTCTAGAAAAAAAATGAGCAATTCATTAACTCAAGAGAACAAAACAAAATCGTCGCTGTTTGAACCAATATTGCGTTTTAATTATTACTTCGCAACACGAGTAACTTTAATTCACGTGATAAGACCAATTCAGATATGAGCAATGGACTGTATTCTAAGTCTATTAAACCGAGAAATATTGCGAAAGTTTCTTCTGAAGCTTTTCATATTCCTTGTACGTTAAGCTCCTTGTTATTTCAGTATAATCTAACACTAAAGAAAGCTATAGAAACTAGACGCATTAAAGTGCTTGAAGAGAACGAGTTATCCTGTGGATTCTATTTCCATTAAGTAGTTATCACTAGTCACAAATCACCCCGTGTTGCCAGCTCCCTTTCTTTACTGCCCAGCGAGTCTTTGCGTAAATCCCATGATCAGGTTTGTCCGGTTGCAAAAACAATATTTTCATAGAATGTGCAATTTCAACGTTAAACGATACGTCCCTTCCTGTCGTTAAATGAAAAATCAAACAATACGTTTCATATATTAAATAAACACAATCTTTCAATCCTCTAGATTAAGTATTGGTAATTTTTCGCTGTAATATCCTTTTATCTTAAAAGATTTTAATCACCACTGTTTTCTTCTGATTTTTCTTTCATCGTCCAATGACTGCAGGGCGTTGTAATGTCTGAATAATTAACTCTTTAGAGTTTATGGAGACCGCGAAGCCATAATTAAGTTGAGTCAATTGCAATATATTTAATCTATCTTTTCCATTTCAAAATTTTGCAGCGTAACATCCTTGAAAATCCATATTATTTCATGAACATCACACAAAGAATGAAGCATAAGAAGTTACAACCTTGATGATCCTTTTCCATTTTCCATTTTGTTTGAATCGATGCTTCTTCTTCTTCTTCCGTCTACTTGAACTGCTTGCAGCATCGATGATCGCCGCGGCAGTTCTGGATTAAGGGCCAGTAACTTAGACTATATGCCCTGAATCGATGCTCTGACTATCCTGCCTGACTAACAAAATTCATTGTTTTCTTTGGAGCATGATAAACAACTTTCAGCGATGACATCCTTAAGCTTTGCTTTCCTAATAAACTTTGGAATCTTCATAGAGGGGACGTAATGAATTCGAAATTCACTTGACCTTGATACCTTGATACATTTGAGAAATATGTAGAGAACAATGAAACTTAATAAATGTAGAACTTTTCTACATATTCATCTCAAAAACACGTCAGGACGGTTACCGCAATCACCAGTGTCTTCCAAATCTCTTTCGCGAATCCCCTATGACAGCTTTTAGAAGCTGCACTTTTTCGAATTTCATCGATGAGAACAATTCTTCTAATACAACATAAAAACTTTGAGTCCATAGCCAACATATGAACACTGGAAACTGTCGACTTTCGTTTGTTTTCAATTCCAACAGAAAATACTTGAGTTATTCCTTTTCACCTCAACATCGACAATTTTCTTATTTTTCAATTAGCAACTTCTTCCCGGTTGGAACAAGGTCGTTTTTGAATATCAATTTTGATAACTTTTGTTTCATTCTTTCGAAGATCAATTTTGTTTTATTTTTAAATAGTGTTAGAAATGATCAACCATCAGCATTCGAACACCTAATATCAGCACATATTTCTTCCTCTCTTACTAAGAATTCGTCAAGCGTCAACTTTTGGTCTTATCTCTTTATGAATATCAATTTTTTTTAGTAAGATTTAGGACTTTTAGGACACATTTTTTTCTTGACATTTATAGTATGACGTTTGACGTAATCGATCGACCTGGACACCATAATTCCATCCTCAAATGCGTATTTTTCCGTAAGTTCCAATAAGCTTTTTCATTTATCTCAAAATTAAATTATCTTATAACTTTCTACAAATACTCTGCCTATAAGCAATTCAAATGGTTTACTTTTTTTTTGGACTTCTCATATTTGTCCTTTCTGATGCTAATGCTACAATGAATTTGATAAAAAAGTTAAGTTTCTCATTTTAAGTGGACTTTACAAATGCAAGTCTGTTGAGGTTCCAAAACTATTAAGTCACGTTTTCAATATTGTTGCCTTTACCTGTATGCTGCACAAACACAATTATTTGGACAAAACTTTTGCAGATTTATTTATTCCATTCATGTACATAAACCGTAAATATTAAAATTATTTAGAAGCTTCCTTAATTTGTACACAATTTCTCAATTAGTGTTTCCTTCTTAACTGTTTGCTTTATTCAATGCAACATGCTTCATTTATTGATGTTTTTTTCTTCCAAAATCATATAATATACTTCTCTCTATTTTTTGGTTATACGAGTGTATTCCAGTTATTTTTTTAATTTATAAATTGCAGACCTTTTTGAATAAGGAGCATGACTGTTTAAACCTTCCATTGAATTGAGCTGGAAGAAATGCTTTTTAATGTTTTTGCTATTTATCATAAAAATTTCAGTTGTTTCGTTTTTTTAGCACACTTTATTGTACTGCTATTATCAATACATTTTTCTTTTGTGATTATACCTAAGTTTTCTTGTTCTATTACTTTTAATAGATTCCTTGTTTTGTGAACGTATACATCTTTGTTTGATTGTACTATTAGTTATTTTCGCAGTTTTAATTTTTCATATTTCAAACGAATTCCCAACACACGATTCTTTCATCGTTCTAGTTCGAATTTGCCAGCGATTCTCGACAATTTTTTTTTTAAATTTTATTATAGGCGATTCTCTACATGCTTTTATATTGTTAAGCAAAAGGCCTTTCTGCTGGTACTGGTTTAAGTGTAAACAAGCGAACTATTAGCGCCTTTTCATCAAGCCTTTTCGCAATTTCCCATCTCACTCTTAATTTGTCTCAGTAAGCTTGCTCTTTGTTCTTATTATCATTCTCGTACACATTTCCTTGACGGCCTACTTGCTCTCCTTTTTTCTTCTTTTTCAAGTGGACTCCCTGCACACTTTTAAAATTCGCTGTCAGGCATTTGGCGATTTTGTTCAATAACTTCACAGCGAATATCCAGCACGCTTTTTAATAATTTTCTTCACGACGGACTCTCAAACCGCTATTTTTTTAATTTTATTCAAATCGGACTCCCAGCACGATTTATAATTTCCTCCTCAGCACGCCATTTTCTTATTCTATAAAGCGGACTCCCAACACGCTTGTTTGAATTTCCTTCCAGGCGGACTCTCAACGCACCTGTTTTTTTTCCTTTAAAGCGGACTCTCAGCGCGCTGTTTTTATTGTACTAGCCTCGGCGGACTCTCAGCGCGCCATTTTTTCATTTTATGAAGCGGACTCCCAGCACGCTTTCTTATTTTTCTTTAGGCGGACTCTCAACGCGCCATTTTACTCACCTCATCTTTCTGGACAAAATAACTTCTCGACGAAAAAAAAACAGGAATAGTCCTCGTGACCGGGTGATTTCTTAGCAGGTTTTCTTAGAAAAATGTCCTATTATGGTCGCCAAATGTGCAATCGCTGATTATCTACTGGAAATCACCCGAATCACGGGACCATAATACACGACGTACACACGTCTTACTCGATCAACTACTGATACACGAAAGGAGGAGGCGACTCTGACGAGAAGGACAAGTAGCTAACGTCAGGATGTATTCGTACGCGCCACACACGGTTAGTGCAATTTATGCAGTATGTGTCTGCTTGTTAACTCGTACACCGCACAGGTAGTGTTACATTCTATGTTAAGTTTATATGAGAGCCTCCCCTCCCTTGTGTCGAAGGGGTTGGTAATTGTCATAGGAAGCATCACCGGCCTCAAAATCCTCAGATGACAATTTTCCCGATGATCGGTCCAGTACTTTCCGAGTCTATATTCATTTTTATGTATATCAGACAAACAAACACTCATTTTTATGTAGATAGGTATAGATAAATTAAAATAATTAAGTTGAAGATTTAAAGGGTGTAAATAAGCGTTATCATAGAATCCGCGAAACACTCGAAGAAGATTCTGCAGGTGTTGTAAAACATGATTTACTCCGTCTGCTTAAAAGGGGTCCTAATTAGCCGGATACGTTCCATATAATCCATGCCACGATGACTACATTGTATGCATGCAGTTCTGCAATGGACCTCATGATGGAGAAATAATGAGCCCAGGTTTATAGAAGAAATCGTACTCTGCTGCAATGGAGGTAATAAAAATAATGTAATATGTTCATCCGCCGATGATTCTTGGCTTAGCCTATCATAATGTGTTTATATGTGAAGATGTGAAGGGCAGTATTAAAGTCAGGAAACGACACGGCAATAATCAAGTTTTTTTTTGCTGCGTCCCTTGCTCTCGAACAAGCTCATATACATTTTTAATAATGGAAATGCAAAAGATTCTTATGTTGATACATGCCACTGGAAGTTAAAAAGTCAATTGAAAATATTTAAATATTTCAAGCCGGAGACTTCCACGACAATGCAGCTTAAGAGGTTGGGTCTCAAGGGTGCAAAGGAAGATCTATAAAGTGAAACATTAATTTACCGACAATTGCATGGATGGAATAAAAAAACTAGTTCAGTTTATTGGCGGTTTGGTGAAGTTTCGCAGCTTTGAGACCTGAGTCCAGATCGATTATTCAGAAAACCAAGTCTCAATTAAACCTAAATTCATAAATATGCAAATAACACGGGATCATTGGAATTAAATAGAATGCATATTTTAGACCACGCTTCATAATCCGGTTGACCAGATTAGTTATGGTGTAGATCGTTCGATATTGAAATAAAAATAAACTCATATAATTTTATATTAATCCTACGCTTACTTTTTCCTTGCTGTACACTAGGCTGACCCTTATTCTCCAACTTCCTTGAAACCTGCACTGTGCAAGAGCCCTATTGGCGATTTGCAGTTCAAAACGACCCTCAGGGGGGCCTGTGATCAAAATGATGATGTTAGGGACTCAAGTGTCAAAACAAGTAGAGTTTTCTAAAACACATGACTATTCTTTTAGAATTTCGCAGTCAAATAAAATTTTTAGCCAATTGTGATTGGAGAATATACAGAAGATGAGTTGGCGATGACCAAATAATTAAAAATCAACTGTTCATTCGTAAAATTGTGAATTTGAGTATTGAGTTTGAGTGCTACGAATTATTCCCCAAGCGTGGGTAATCTTTTGCTTTTGGTCAATATGAGCCATCGTGGCTAGCGATTTACTCAGAGCCAATTCACTGGTGTTGGGAAAAAGTGGTAGAAATTTTGACACTTACGGCACATTTTGAAAATTTTGCCATGCAAAACATTTTCAAGATCTGTGGCCTTCTAGTTTTTTTACAACACGTGTTTTATTTTCGCATGCTGTGATGCAAAAATAGCAATATTTCTATCACATACGACGGAAAAAAGAAACAGTGTTGTAAAAAAATACAACGCCCCAAGATCTTGAAAACATTTTTGCATGGTGAAATTTTCAAAATGTCAAAATTTCTACCACTTTTTCCCAACACCAGTGAACTTGCTCTCAGAGATCCGTCGCTGTTTGTTTCTAAAAGTCCGCCAACAGTTGGACAAAAAGTAGGATGAAAAAAGCATGGAAAAGTATAGGAGTTCATATAGGAAGGAAATTATACTAAGAATAGAAAGTGTAGTCGAAAATTGATTTTGTGGTGACTTGGGAAGTGTTTTTTTCGTTTTCTCTAGACGCAATGTGATTTCTCCCGACTATATTCGCTTGCCAAGACATCTGTTTTATGGATTGCTATGATGACTTCACGTATATGATAAAATTTTAACGTTACTTGGAGTATAGAGCTTATGAGAGAGAATGGTAAAATTCAATGAGGTACACTTTTACTAATACCGTATTTGTTTATGCCGAGTGTTGCACTAGTGTTGCACTGGTGCACCACTAGGTGCTGTCAAACTGTTTGTTTATTCGGACGGTGTTGCACTGGTTTTGACCTGGTGGAGTTCTGCTTACGGACGGTGGCCCACCGATAATTTTGCCAGTGTTGCGAGAGAGCGTGTGAGTGAGTGAGGTAGCAATACACTGGCGACGATTTGTGTTTGTTTTTGTCGGGTACGGTGGAACACTGATCGAGGGGAGAAAACAAATACGGTATAAGGTGGCGTTTCTTTCTCATCACCTCTCTTTCCACCACATTGGGTAAAATTAACTTTTAGCAGTTTTATTTAACACAGTGTGATCAGGTTACAAGATATCGACTGATCGGTCGATGGGTAAGATGATTTCTCATTTGTTGTATTTAAAATTTTTACACCATTTAGGGGATTTGGGGGTTTGGACAGGACATCGAATCTAACTTTATACTGATGTACATAGCGTTTTTTTACTTTTATACATTTGAAAAAAAAAACCTGAAATTTGATCGAATGTTCAAGTAATGGAAAGTTCCATAGAACGATCACTTGAAAGCTTACTCAGCATTGAATTAAGCTTCTATAGCATTTTACTCAGCTCAAGATTTTAGTTCTTATCGAAATTTTCAAGTTTCTTATTCGTAACTCGGTAGAAGGCTGTTCAGCTTTTAAAAAAGACCAAAATAAAAAGTAGTTTTAGAAAAATAAATCATTAATTTTATATCCACACTTTAATTATAACATTCCTCAAATAAAAATTTAATCATTGTCTCTAATCCCAATGAAAAAAAAACTTTAAAAATGTGGATGCTTGAGAATCGAATTTGAGCCATGGAGATGAAAGCTGAATACGTTATGTACCTTTGTACCATGACCTGTGTCTTAATTGATGGTTTTAAAAATATCAGCGTAAATGAAACCCTGTTGCTTTTCAAAATTAGCATTTTTTTTCGTAGGTGATGGAAAGAATTAAAGAAACACAAGCTATCAAAGAACGAAAGAACATAAGCCGTAAATATCATGAATTTTTCGAAAAAGATACAACGGCTCACCGGCAGGACTTGAACCTGCAATCTCCGCTTCAGTACAACGGCGCGTTAGCCAATTTCACCACGGTGAACGTGATGAAACCGGCGAACACGAGCAATCGAGCTCTGCCGATCAACTGCTGGACCTTCTATCGAAACACCATGTATATCCCGCATGTGATCTTTCCCGAGAGATCAATAGCGGGAAAGATTCCTTTCCCAACACCTTTTAAATATCATGTGAACCTACGATTACCATCGGTTAAACGAGTTCAACCATTTTTTACAGATTTGTTCGAATTTCTCATAGTTTGGTTACAAATTCGACTATAATTGAATGATTTTTTGAAAATCAGGACAATTCAGGACATTTTAAAGCCACATTTTCAAAAATCAGGACAACTTTTTTGAAAAATTAGGACGTTCTCTTGAAAATCAAGACTAATCCTGATAAATCATTACACCTGGCACCTCTGCCGTAGAAAGAATGTTTAAAGGGCCGCTATTAAACAGCAAAATTTCTCGTAAAAGAACGATTTGTCAATAAACGACTTGGAAAGATTTTTTTTTGCAGCAACTCTAAGACGAAGATTTCCTAGCTCGCAATATTTCTATTCATTAGCAAGTTCGTTTTCATAAAATATTTCTTAAAAATTACTTGAAATACGTGTCGAGTTTCAGGATGAAAAAAATTGTTAGGTGTGATCGAACGGGTGGAACCGATTAGGAACGGCATAGGCAAAGAATGATTTGTGTTTCTACGGAATTAATAAATTTCTCGCATCGTTCTGACAGAATCAGCAACACAATCAAAAGCAGGCATTTCAAACTGGCCTTTTGCGAGCAAAACCTATAAATACCGAGCGTGCCTGATTAAAAAGCGTCCGATTCACAATCAAGTACTGTACTTGAAAATTTAAAGTTAGATTACGGCGACAAAAGCCAGTCTTTTGTAATTCTACGTTAAACTTGCGGTCGTGAATGGAAGAAAACCCCAGAAACTTTTTGGACGCAACTGTGCGTATTTAAAAAAATACTAAGAAGCTATTTAACTTGTGTTTAAAGTTCCCGAATTAACCTCATTCTTATGCGGGGGTGTTGTACCTACCAATAATGCAGGGGTTCTGAAAGCTACGATTATTGGTAACAGACATATTTAGGTAGATATGTACCTACCAATAGTCAAATCGACTCCCTTCTCGTATAGCCCGCCTTTGAATAGTATAAATCATAAATTATCTTATTACCGGTACGGGATAACCGGTGCCAAACAAAACAAATATTAATTGAAATATGCGATCGTGAACCGCGAGATGGCTTCTCGAATCCGCCCTCCCGACCATATTCTTTTTTTATAGGTTACGGTTCCGGTCGGTTCGCAGCTCAACGTACTTAGGTAGGTAGGTTGCTCAACTGGATGATGAGTGTTTTTATTGCTGTCGAGCGAGAGGTCCACCGGGATTCTGCGGCGGTGATCTGTGGTGCCACAGTAGCTATAAATCACCCAGCTGATCATTATCTGCGAGCTGTTGTGCATAGTCCTGTCTGACTATATGACGATTCTTCTACATTTATCCGTACATATTTACTTACATTCATACTCCTATTTCTCGTTCTCGTGCTGGATTGGTTGGTAAACATGCCAGAAAATTTATTAATCGATGTTCAATTGAAGGTTGCCACACGGCAGTAGAAGCCGAGGCGAAGAACGATCGATCGATCGATCTTTGGAGAACGGTAATCGCGATAAGTCGAGTTAATGTTTTTTGACGAACGTTATTGGTTTCGAGAATGGATGACTAAATAGTAAATATTCCCTTTCTAGGATCGACTGTGGAATATCAGATAAATAAGGTATATCCATATTAAAGAACCAATATATTCCAATGTAATATTTTATTTGGGAATTCTTGAACAAATTGAACTTGAATTGAAAGTTTTTTTTTTCATTTTCAATAAAAATCATAGATGCTCAGTGTGAAAAAAATCTTTGGCAAGCTAATTTTTTTTAAACTTTAATTTCCATTCTTTTTTAAATAAGAGATACATCTCTAAATGACGAAAAAATAATTTTTCTTTTAATTAAATACAGAAATCAATTTTTATTGATGTTTGATACTTTTGTAAGTTTGTGTTATTTTTGTCATTTATATTTTTTTGTGATTTGTGTCATTTTTGACATTATGGGAATTTTAATGTATTTAGTCCTATTTTTGTAGTTTATGTGATTCAGTTTTGTCAAGAAGTAGGCGATGGTAGGTGTTGTTTTATCACCCCGTCGCGGTGAAAATTAAAGTTTTAAGGTTTAAGTTGTTTGTTATTGTGAAATTGTGAATTTTCCTTGAGATTAGTGGATAAAGCATAGTGCTCATAATTGCATATTTCACTGTATGTGCCCGTCCCTTTTCTCCGTTGATTTCATTCACCTCCAGCAGTTGACATCGTTGAATGATCCGATGCAAGAGGAAACACACTTCCTACTCCAATAACTAGTAAGTTAGTTCCATGATCGTTCTTATTAATTGATTCTGAATTGATGTTCCAATCCTGAGAATTCTCAAAACTTGAAAATTCTTGAATATTGTTAATTGATTTATAGAGAGACATGAGGTGATCCCCTGTAATTTTCGAGGAGCGCAGAGAAGGTTTTTTTCTATTGCAGCCTTCTTTTTCATCTAAAGAAGTACAATTTCGGAAACATTTTCGGGATTAATTTATAATGATGTATTGAAATTACTGTTATATTTTTGAAACAAGTGACTGGAAACGAAGTGAGATGTGCATACGAATGTACAAATAAAAGGATTCTCAAATTATGTTGCGCCTTGGGACCCGACACTTTGTTCATATGCTTGTTTTATAAAGCATGTTCCAGGTTTAAAATTTCAATATTTACCAAAGTTTTCTTTGCTAAAGGTAAATCAGAGATAAGTTTTTGATTAATATGGAGTTTTGGAATATCTTCGTTATGATTCGTTTCTACGACGACACATTTGAATTGTTCGGGTTACTGTATCAGTCATGGATGTGTGGTTAAAGTCACAAACTGTTAATTGAATACATCGATGTTAACTTTCTCCAGCAGAATCTTTTGAAAGAATGTGAATTTCGAAAGATTTTTTGACGGCACTAATTTTATTTTCTCTGTTCTTCCAATATTTATTTTCAAGAGCGAGGATATGCGCTATATCCAAGGTCAATAACATGAGATGATGGTGCACAAAAATCCGAAACATGTGGTTTGATTAAACGTTTAATACAGTTATGATACAGATATGATACAATTTATCAATTGATTCAATTTTCACCGCAATGTTTTGGATTTCTGTACAGAAAAACCTCTTTTCCATCCACAGAAGGACGATTTTTTTTGAAATTTTATTATTTATTATTTATTGTATCGTTTTTGTTATTTTTGTAATTTTTGTAAATTTGTAATTTTGTAATTTTTGCTATTTCTGTCATTTTTGTAAATTTTGTAATTTTTGTAATTTTTGTAGTTTTTGTAATTTTTGTAATTTTTGTAATTTTTGGATTTTTGTAATTTTTGTAATTTTTGTAATTTTTGTAATTTTTGTAATTTTTGTAATTTTTGTAATTTTTGTAATTTTTGTAATTTTTGTAATTTTTGTAATTTTTATAATTTTTGTAATTTTTGTATTTTTTTGTAATTTTTGTAATTTTTGTAATTTTTGTAATTTTTGTAATTTTTGTATTTTTTGTAATTTTTGTAATTTTTGTAATTTTTGTAATTTTTGTAATTTTTGTAATTTTTGTAATTTTTGTAATTTTTGTAATTTTTGTAATTTTTGTAATTTTTGTAATTTTTGTAATTTTTGTAATTTTTGTAATTTTTGTAATTTTTGTAATTTTTGTAATTTTTGTAATTTTTGTAATTTATGTAATTTTTGTAATTTTTGTTATTTTTGTAATTTTTGTAATTTTTGTAATTTTTGTAATTTTTGTAATTTTTGTAATTTTTGTAATTTTCGTAATTTTTGTAATTTTTGTAATTTTTTAATTTTTGGATTTTTGTAATTTTTTGGATTTTTGTAATTTTTTGAATTTTTGTAATTTTTGTAATTTTTGTTATTTTTGTAATTTTTGTAATTTTTGTAATTTTTGTAATTTTTGTAATTTTTGTAATTTTTGTAATTTTTGTAATTTTTGTAGTTTTTGTAATTTTTGTAATTTTTGTAGTTTTTGTGATTTTTGTTATTTTTGTAATTTTTGAAATTTTTGTAATTTTTGTAATTTTTGTAATTTTTGTAATTTTTGTAATTTTTGTAATTTTTGTAATTTTTGTAATTTTTGTAATTTTTGTAGTTTTTGTAATTTTTGTAATTTTTGTAATTTTTGTCATTTTTGTAATTTTTGTAATTTTTGTAATTTTTGTAGTTTTTGTAATTTTTGTAATTTTTGTATTTTTTGTAATTTTTGTAATTTTTGTAATTTTCGTAATTTTTGTAATTTTTGTCATTTTTGTAATTTTTGTAATTTTTGTAGTTTTTGTAGTTTTTGTAATTTTCGTAATTTTTGTAATTTTTGTAATTTTTGTAATTTTTGTAATTTTTGGATTTTTGTAATTTTTTGAATTTTTGTAATATTTGTAATTTTTGTAATTTTTGTAATTTTTGTAATTTTTGTTATTTTTGTAATTTTTGTAATTTTTGTAATTTTTGTAATTTTTGTAATTTTTGTAATTTTTGTAGTTTTTGTAATTTTTGTAATTTTTGTAGTTTTTGTAATTTTTGTAATTTTTGTAATTTTTGTAATTTTTGTAATTTTTGTAATTTTTGTAATTTTTGTAATTTTTGTAATTTTTGTAATTTTTGTAATTTTTGTAATTTTTGTAATTTTTGTAATTTATGTAATTTTTGTAATTTTTGTAATTTTTGTAATTTTTGTAGTTTTTGTAATTTTTGTAATTTTTGTAGTTTTTGTAATTTTTGTAATTTTTGTATTTTTTGTAATTTTTGTAATTTTTGTAATTTTTGTAATTTTTGTAATTTTCGTAATTTTTTTAATTTTTGTAATTTTTGTAATTTTTGTAGTTTTTGTAGTTTTTGTAATTTTTGTAATTTTTGTAATTTTTGTAATTTTTGTAATTTTTGTAATTTTTGTAATTTTTGTAATTTTTGTAATTTTTGTAATTTTTGTAATTTTTGTAATTTTTGTAATTTTTGTAATTTTTGTAATTTTTGTAATTTATTTAATTTTTGTAATTTTTGTAATTTTTGTTATTTTTGTAGTTTTTGTAATTTTTATAATTTTTGTAGTTTTTGTAATTTTTGTAATTTTTGTAATTTTTGAAATTTTTGTATTTTTTGTAATTTTTGTAATTTTTTAATTTTTGGATTTTTGTAATTTTTTGAATTTTTGTAATATTTGTAATTTTTGTAATTTTTGTATTTTTTGTTATTTTTGTAATTTTTGTAATTTTTGTAATTTTTGTAATTTTTGTAGTTTTTGTAATTTTTGTAATTTTTGTAGTTTTTGTAATTTTTGTAATTTTTGTAATTTTTGAAATTTTTGTAATTTTTGTAATTTTTGTAATTTTTGTAATTTTTGTAATTTTTGTAATTTTTGTAATTTTTGTAATTTTTGTAGTTTTTGTAATTTTTGTAATTTTTGTAATTTTTGTAATTTTTGTAATTTTTGTAATTTTTGTAGTTTTTGTAATTTTTGTAATTTTTGTAATTTTTGTAATTTTTGTAATTTTTGAAATTTTTGTATTTTTTGTAATTTTTGTAATTTTTGTAATTTTTGTAGTTTTTGTAATTTTTGTAATTTTTGTAATTTTTGTAATTTTTGAAATTTTTGTATTTTTTGTAATTTTTGTAACTTTTGTTATTTTAGTAATTTTTGTAATTTTTGTAATTTTTGTAATTTTTGTAATTTTTGTAATTTTTGTAATTTTTGTAATTTTCGTAATTTTTGTAATTTTTGTAATTTTTGTCATTTTTGTAATTTTTGTAATTTTTGTAGTTTTTGTAGTTTTTGTAATTTTCGTAATTTTTGTAATTTTTGTAATTTTTGTAATTTTTGTAATTTTTGGATTTTTGTAATTTTTTGAATTTTTGTAATTTTTGTAATTTTCGTAATTTTTGTAGTTTTTGTAATTTTTGTAATTTTTGTAGTTTTTGTAATTTTTGTAATTTTTGTATTTTTTGTAATTTTTGTAATTTTTGTAATTTTCGTAATTTTTGTAATTTTTGTCATTTTTGTAATTTTTGTAATTTTTGTAATTTTTGTAGTTTTTGTAATTTTTGTAATTTTTGTTATTTTTGTAATTTTTGTAATTTTTGTAATTTTTGTAATTTTTGTAATTTTTGTAATTTTTGTAATTTTTGTAATTTTTATAATTTTTGTAATTTTTGTATTTTTTTGTAATTTTTGTAATTTTTGAAATTTTTGTAATTTTTGTAATTTTTGTATTTTTTGTAATTTTTGTAATTTTTGTAATTTTTGTAATTTTTGTAATTTTTGTAATTTTTGTAATTTTTGTAATTTTTGTAATTTTTGTTATTTTTGTAATTTTTGTAATTTTTGTAATTTTTGTAATTTTTGTAATTTTTGTAATTTTTGTAATTTTTGTAATTTTTGTAATTTTTGTAATTTTTGTAATTTTTGTAATTTTTGTAATTTTCGTAATTTTTGTAATTTTTGTCATTTTTGTTATTTTTGTAATTTCTGTAATTTTTGTAATTTTCGAAATTTTTGTAATTTTTGTAATTTTTGTAATTTTTGTAATTTTTGGATTTTTGTAATTTTTTGAATTTTTGTAATATTTGTAATTTTTGTAATTTATGTAATTTTTGTTATTTTTGTAATTTTTGTAATTTTTGTAATTTTTGTAATTTTTGTAGTTTTTGTAATTTTTGTAATTTTTGTAGTTTTTGTAATTTTTGTTATTTTTGTAATTTTTGAAATTTTTGTAATTTTTGTAATTTTTGTAATTTTTGTAATTTTTGTAATTTTTGTAATTTTTGTAATTTTTGTAATTTTTGTAATTTTTGTAATTTTTGTAATTTTTGTAATTTTTGTAATTTTTGTAATTTTTGTAATTTTTGTAATTTTTGTAGTTTTTGTAATTTTTGCAATTTTTGTAAATTTTGTAATTTTTGTAATTTTTGTAGTTTTTGTAATTTTTGTAATTTTTGTAGTTTTTGTTATTTATGTAATTTTTGTATTTTTGTAATTTTTGTAATTTTTGTAATTTTCGTAATTTTTGTAATTTTTGTCATTTTTGTAATTTTTGTAATTTTTGTAGTTTTTGTAGTTTTTGTAATTTTCGTAATTTTTGTAATTTTTGTAATTTTTGTAATTTTTGTAATTTTTGGATTTTTGTAATTTTTTGAATTTTTGTAATATTTTTAATTTTTGTAATTTTTGTAATTTTTGTTATTTTTGTAATTTTTGTAATTTTTGTAATTTTTGTAATTTTTGTAATTTTTGTAATTTTTGTAAATTTTGTAGTTTTTGTAATTTTTGTAATTTTTGTAGTTTTTGTAATTTTTGTTATTTTTGTAGTTTTTGAAATTTTTGTAATTTTTGTATTTTTTGTAATTTTTGTAATTTTTGTAATTTTCGTAATTTTTGTAATTTTTGTCATTTTTGTAATTTTTGTAATATTTGTAGTTTTTGTAGTTTTTGTAATTTTTGTAATTTTTGTAATTTTTGTAATTTATTTAATTTTTGTAATTTTTGTAATTTTTGTAATTTTTGTAATTTTTGTAATTTTTGTAATTTTTGTAGTTTTTGTAATTTTTGTAATTTTTGTAGTTTTTGTAATTTTGGTAATTTTTGTATTTTTTGTAATTTTTGTTATTTTCGTAATTTTTGTAATTTTTGTATTTTTTGTATTTTTTGTAATTTTTGTAATTTTTGTAGTTTTTGTAGTTTTTGTAATTTTCGTAATTTTTGTAATTTTTGTAATTTTTGTAATTTTTGTAATTTTTGGATTTTGTAATTTTTTGAATTTTTGTAATATTTGTAATTTTTGTAATTTTTGTAATTTTTGTAATTTTTGTAATTTTTGTAATTTTTGTAATTTTTGTAATTTTTGTAATTTTTGTAATTTTTGTAATTTTTGTAATTTTTGTAATTTTTGTAATTTTTGTAATTTTTGTAATTTTTGTAATTTTTGTAATTTTTGTAATTTTTGTAATTTTTGTAATTTTTGTAATTTTTGTAATTTTTGTAATTTTTGTAATTTTTGTAAATTTTGTAATTTTTGTAATTTTTGTAATTTTTGTAATTTTTGTAATTTTTGTAATTTTTGTAATTTTTGTAATTTTTGTAATTTTTGTAATTTTTGTAATTTTTGTAATTTTTGTAATTTTTGTAATTTTTGTAATTTTTGTAATTTTTGTAATTTTTGTAATTTTTGTAATTTTTGTAATTTTTGTAATTTTTGTAATTTATGTAATTTTTGTAATTTTTGTAATTTTTGTAGTTTTTTTTAATTTTTGTAATTTTTGTAACATTTGTAATTTTTGTAATTTTTGTAATTTTTGTAATTTTTGTATTTTTTGAAATTTTTGTAATTTTTGTAATTTTTGTAAATCTTATAATTTTTTCAATTTCTGTAATTTTTGTGATTTTTGATGATTTTTTAAAATATTTTAAATTTTTGTAATTTTCGTTATCTTTGAATTTTCTTTTTGTAATTTATGTCATTTTTGTAATTTTTGTAACTTTTGTAATTTTTGTAATTTTTGTAATTTTTGTAATTTTTGTAATTTTTGTAATTTTTGTAATTTTTGTAATTTTTGTAATTTTTGTAATTTTTGTAATTTTTGTAATTTTTGTAATTTTTGTAATTTTTGTAATTTTTGTAACTTTTGTAATTTTTGTAATTTTTGTAATTTTGTAATTTTTGTAATTTTTGTAATTTTTGTAATTTTTGTAATTTTTGTAATTTTTGTAATTTTTGTAATTTTTGTAATTTTTGTAATTTTTGTAATTTTTGTAATTTTTGTAATTTTTGTAATTTTTGTAATTTTTGTAATTTTTGTAATTTTTGTAATTTTTGTAATTTTTGTAATTTTTGTAATTTTTGTAATTTTTGTAATTTTTGTAATTTTTGTAATTTATGTAATTTTTGTAATTTTTGTTATTTTTGTAATTTTTGTAATTTTTGTAATTTTTGTAATTTTTGTAATTTTTGTAATTTTTGTAATTTTTGTAATTTTTGTAATTTTTGTAATTTTTGTAATTTTTTAATTTTTGAAATTTTTGTAATTTTTGTAATTTTTGTAGTTTTTGTATTTTTTGTAATTTTTGTAATTTTTGTAATTTTTGTAATTTTTGTAATTTTTGTAATTTTTGTAATTTTTGTAATTTTTGTACTTTTTGTAATTTTTGTAATTTTTGTTATTTTTGTAATTTTTGAAATTTTTGTAATTTTTGTAATTTTTGTAATTTTTGTAATTTTTGTAATTTTTGTAATTTTTGTAATTTATGTAATTTTTGTAATTTTTGTAATTTTTGAAATTTTTGTAAGTTTTGTAATTTTTGAAATTTGTGTAATTTTTGTAACTTTCGTAATTTTTGTAATTTTTGTAATTTTTGTAATTTTTGTAATTTTTGTAATTTTTGTAATTTTTGTAATTTTTGTAATTTTTGTAATTTTTGTAATTTTTGTAATTTTTGTAATTTTTGTAATTTTTGTAATTTTTGTAATTTTTGTAATTTTTGTTATTTTTGTAATTTTTGTAATTTTTGTAATTTTTGTAATTTTTGTAATTTTTGTAATTTTTGTAATTTTTGTAATTTTTGTAATTTTTGTAATTTTTGTAATTTTTGTAATTTTTGTAATTTTTGTAATTTTTGTAATTCTTGTAATTTTTGTAATTTTTGCAATTTTTGTAATTTTTGTAATTTTTGTAATTTTTGTAATTTTTGTAATTTTTGTAATTTTTGTAATTTTTGTAATTTTTGTAATTTTTGTAATTTTTGTAATTTTTGTAATTTTTGTAGTTTTTGTAATTTTTGTAATTTTTGTAGTTTTTGTAATTTTTGTAATTTTTGTAATTTTTGAAATTTTTGTAATTTTTGTAATTTTTGTAATTTTTGTAATTTTTGTAATTTTTGTAATTTTTGTAATTTTTGTAATTTTTGTAATTTTTGTAGTTTTTGTAATTTTTGTAATTTTTGTAATTTTTGTAATTTTTGTAATTTTTGTAATTTTTGTAATTTTTGTAATTTTTGTAATTTTTGTAATTTTTGTAATTTTTGTAATTTTTGAAATTTTTGTATTTTTTGTAATTTTTGTAATTTTTGTAATTTTTGTAGTTTTTGTAATTTTTGTAATTTTTGTAATTTTTGTAATTTTTGTAATTTTTGTAATTTTTGAAATTTTTGTATTTTTTGTAATTTTTGTAACTTTTGTTATTTTCGTAATTTTTGTAATTTTTGTAATTTTTGTAATTTTTGTAATTTTTGTAATTTTTGTAATTTTTGTAATTTTTGTAATTTTCGTAATTTTTGTAATTTTTGTCATTTTTGTAATTTTTGTAATTTTTGTAGTTTTTGTAGTTTTTGTAATTTTCGTAATTTTTGTAATTTTTGTAATTTTTGTAATTTTTGTAATTTTTGGATTTTTGTAATTTTTTGAATTTTTGTAATTTTTGTAATTTTTGTAATTTTTGTAGTTCTTGTAATTTTTGTAATTTTTGTAGTTTTTGTAATTTTTGTAATTTTTTTATTTTTTGTAATTTTTGTAATTTTTGTAATTTTCGTAATTTTTGTAATTTTTGTCATTTTTGTAATTTTTGTAATTTTTGTAATTTTTGTAGTTTTTGTAATTTTTGTAATTTTTGTTATTTTTGTAATTTTTGTAATTTTTGTAATTTTTGTAATTTTTGTAATTTTTGTAATTTTTATAATTTTTGTAATTTTTGTATTTTTTTGTAATTTTTGTAATTTTTGAAATTTTTGTAATTTTTGTAATTTTTGTATTTTTTGTAATTTTTGTAATTTTTGTAATTTTTGTAATTTTTGTAATTTTTGTAATTTTTGTAATTTTTGTAATTTTTGTAATTTTTGTAATTTTTGTAATTTTTGTAATTTTTGTAATTTTTGTAATTTTTGTAATTTTTGTAATTTTTGTAATTTTTGTAATTTTTGTAATTTTTGTAATTTTTGTAATTTTCGTAATTTTTGTAATTTTTGTCATTTTTGTTATTTTTGTAATTTCTGTAATTTTTGTAATTTTCGTAATTTTTGTAATTTTTGTAATTTTTGTAATTTTTGTAATTTTTGGATTTTTGTAATTTTTTTAATTTTTGTAATATTTGTAATTTTTGTAATTTATGTAATTTTTGTTATTTTTGTAATTTTTGTAATTTTTGTAATTTTTGTAATTTTTGTAATTTTTGTAATTTTTGTAGTTTTTGTAATTTTTGTAATTTTTGTAGTTTTTGTAATTTTTGTTATTTTTGTAATTTTTGAAATTTTTGTAATTTTTGTAATTTTTGTAATTTTTGTAATTTTTGTAATTTTTGTAATTTTTGTAATTTTTGTAATTTTTGTAATTTTTGTAATTTTTGTAATTTTTGTAATTTTTGTAATTTTTGTAATTTTTGTAATTTTTGTAATTTTTGTAATTTTTGTAGTTTTTGTAATTTTTGTAATTTTTGTAAATTTTGTAATTTTTGTAATTTTTGTAGTTTTTGTAATTTTTGTAATTTTTGTAGTTTTTGTTATTTATGTAATTTTTGTATTTTTGTAATTTTTGTAATTTTTGTAATTTTCGTAATTTTTGTAATTTTTGTCATTTTTGTAATTTTTGTAATTTTTGTAGTTTTTGTAGTTTTTGTAATTTTCGTAATTTTTGTAATTTTTGTAATTTTTGTAATTTTTGTAATTTTTGTAATTTTTGGATTTTTGTAATTTTTTGAATTTTTGTAATATTTTTAATTTTTGTAATTTTTGTAATTTTTGTAATTTTTGTAATTTTTGTTATTTTTGTAATTTTTGTAATTTTTGTAATTTTTGTAATTTTTGTAATTTTTGTAAATTTTGTAGTTTTTGTAATTTTTGTAATTTTTGTAGTTTTTGTAATTTTTGTTATTTTTGTAGTTTTTGAAATTTTTGTAATTTTTGTATTTTTTGTAATTTTTGTAATTTTTGTAATTTTCGTAATTTTTGTAATTTTTGTCATTTTTGTAATTTTTGTAATTTTTGTAGTTTTTGTAGTTTTTGTAATTTTTGTAATTTTTGTAATTTTTGTAATTTATTTAATTTTTGTAATTTTTGTAATTTTTGTAATTTTTGTAATTTTTGTAATTTTTGTAATTTTTGTAATTTTTGTAGTTTTTGTAATTTTTGTAATTTTTGTAGTTTTTGTAATTTTGGTAATTTTTGTATTTTTTGTAATTTTTGTTATTTTCGTAATTTTTGTAATTTTTGTAATTTTTGTATTTTTTGTAATTTTTGTAATTTTTGTAGTTTTTGTAGTTTTTGTAATTTTTGTAATTTTTGTAATTTTTGTAATTTTTGTAATTTTTGTAATTTTTGTAATTTTTGGATTTTGTAATTTTTTGAATTTTTGTAATATTTGTAATTTTTGTAATTTTTGTAATTTTTGTAATTTTTGTAATTTTTGTAATTTTTGTAATTTTTGTAATTTTTGTAATTTTTGTAATTTTTGTAATTTTTGTAATTTTTGTAATTTTTGTAATTTTTGTAATTTTTGTAATTTTTGTAATTTTTGTAATTTTTGTAATTTTTGTAATTTTTGTAATTTTTGTAATTTTTGTAATTTTTGTAATTTTTGTAATTTTTGTAATTTTTGTAATTTTTGTAATTTTTGTAATTTTTGTAATTTTTGTAATTTTTGTAATTTATGTAATTTTTGTAATTTTTGTAATTTATGTAATTTTTGTAATTTTTGTAATTTTTGTAATTTTTGTAGTTTTTTTTAATTTTTGTAATTTTTGTAACATTTGTAATTTTTGTAATTTTTGTAATTTTTGTAATTTTTGTAATTTTTGTATTTTTTGAAATTTTTGTAATTTTTGTAATTTTTGTAAATCTTATAATTTTTTCAATTTCTGTAATTTTTGTGATTTTTGATGATTTTTTAAAATATTTTAAATTTTTGTAATTTTTGTTATCTTTGAATTTTCTTTTTGTAATTTATGTCATTTTTGTAATTTTTGTAACTTTTGTAATTTTTGTAATTTTTGTAATTTTTGTAATTTTTGTAATTTTTGTAATTTTTGTAATTTTTGTAATTTTTGTAATTTTTGTAATTTTTGTAATTTTTGTAATTTTTGTAATTTTTGTAATTTTTGTAATTTTTGTAACTTTTGTAATTTTTGTAATTTTTGTAATTTTGTAATTTTTGTAATTTTTGTAATTTTTGTAATTTTTGTAATTTTTGTAATTTTTGTAATTTTTGTAATTTTTGTAATTTTTGTAATTTTTGTAATTTTTGTAATTTATGTAATTTTTGTAATTTTTGTAATTTTTGTAATTTTTGTAATTTTTGTAATTTTTGTAATTTTTGTAATTTTTGTAATTTATGTAATTTTTGTAATTTTTGTAATTTTTGTAATTTTTGTAATTTTTGTAATTTTTGTAATTTTTGTAATTTTTGTAATTTTTGTAATTTTTGTAATTTTTGTAATTTTTGTAATTTTTGTAATTTTTGTAATTTTTGTAATTTTTGTAATTTTTGTAATTTTTGTAATTTTTGTAATTTTTGTAATTTTTGTAATTTTTGTAATTTTTGTAATTTTTGTAATTTTTGTAATTTTTGAAATTTTTGTAATTTTTTAATTTTTGAAATTTTTGTAATTTTTGTAATTTTTGTAGTTTTTGTATTTTTTGTAATTTTTGTAATTTTTGTAATTTTTGTAATTTTTGTAATTTTTGTAATTTTTGTAATTTTTGTAATTTTTGTAATTTTTGTACTTTTTGTAATTTTTGTAATTTTTGTTATTTTTGTAATTTTTGAAATTTTTGTAATTTTTGTAATTTTTGTAATTTTTGTAATTTTTGTAATTTTTGTAATTTTTGTAATTTTTGTAATTTTTGTAATTTTTGTAATTTTTGTAATTTTTGAAATTTTTGTAATTTTTGTAATTTTTGAAATTTGTGTAATTTTTGTAACTTTCGTAATTTTTGTAATTTTTGTAATTTTTGTAATTTTTGTAATTTTTGTAATTTTTGTAATTTTTGTAATTTTTGTAATTTTTGTAATTTTTGTAATTTTTGTTATTTTTGTAATTTTTGTAATTTTTGTAATTTTTGTAATTTTTGTAATTTTTGTAATTTTTGTAATTTTTGTAATTTTTGTAATTTTTGTAATTTTTGTAATTTTTGTAATTTTTGTAATTCTTGTAATTTTTGTAATTTTTGCAATTTTTGTAATTTTTGTAATTTTTGTAATTTTTGTAATTTTTGTAATTTTTGTAATTTTTGTAATTTTTGTAATTTTTGTAATTTTTGTAATTTTTGTAATTTTTGTAATTTTTGTAATTTTTGTAATTTTTGTAATTTTTGTAATTTTTGTAATTTTTGTAATTTTTGTAATTTTTGTAATTTTTGTAATTTTTGTAATTTTTGTAATTTTTGTAATTTTTGTAATTTTTGTAATTTTTGTAATTTTTGTAATTTTTGTAATTTTTGTAATTTTTGTAATTCTTGTAATTTTTGTAATTTTTGTAATTTTTGTAATTTTTGTAATTTTTGTAATTTTTGTAATTTTTGTAATTTTTGTAATTTTTGTAATTTTTGTAATTTTTGTAATTTTTGTAATTTTTGTAATTTTTGTAATTTTTGTAATTTTTGTAATTTTTGTAATTTTTGTAATTTTTGTAATTTTTGTAATTTTTGTAATTTTTGTAATTTTTGTAATTTTTGTAATTTTTGTAAGTTTTGTAATTTTTGTAATTTTTGTAATTTTTGTAATTTTTGTAATTTTTGTAATTTTTGTTTTTCTATAATTTTTGTAAATTGAGTTACTTTTGTTATTTCAGTAGTTTTCGTTGTTTTTTTTAAATTTTTTTTTTGTAGTTTTCGTGATTTTTGTAATTTTATAATTTTTCATTAAATGTTTAAATTTTTTTATTTTGTTTGTGTTTTTCTTCGTTTTTTAAGAAAAATGTGGAATGGGATTTCCTCTCATCAATTTTTCTTAGAGTTGTTTTTTTTATCAACGCCTATTGCCCGAATAGAATTGTACAATGAAAAAACCACGAATTCCATATTCACATACCATAAATTTTATGGTTTACACAATGCTTATTATCGTCCACGATACCGTGAATGCACATTAGAATTCATAGTTTTTGACCATACATTTCATCGTTTTGACGAAAATAACCATGAAAAAGGGGTATTGTTATGCAGCGTGACCATGAAAAAAATGGCGATTTCCCATACATTCGGAAGCTAAAAAATATGAAGTTCATGGTAATAACAGCTTCCACTTTTTCATAGTAAAACCATGAAAACCCGATGATTTTCATTGTTAAGCCGCTGTAATTAAAATTTTTACTCATGGTGGGTTTTTTGTATTTATTTTTGGTTTTGTCATCATTTTCATAGTTAAGTATTATTGAAACGGACGAATTTTTAAAAGCTTTTGATTTATTAAAACAAAATAACGCTACATACATTTATTTATTGTTCGCTGGACCGGTCCAAGGCACACTATTCGGGATTCCGTAGCCGCTCCCGGCATCCATTTACTCGCAATGTGATGTTTTTTTTTGCTGGAATTTATAAAAAATATAGGTTAAACTTGATCGTCTCTTATAAACTCGGTTTCAACTCACCATTGCGTCCATCTCCGAAAACTTCGAATGAATTCATTTATTTTAAAAACACTAGAAAGCTGCCGATTGTGTAGAGGAAAGAAAAACAAAGTGCCGCAGCCATCAAATCTTCCGTACACGAAAAACTTGGAATGTTTAAAACTCTTATATTTTTCACGCTCGGATGTACTTTTAACCATGAAGTACATGGTCACATTTAAATTCATTGGATAATGAATGTGATACCATGGTTCTGTTCTATTCGGGTGAGTTTAAATGTCATTCATTAATGCACTATTTTCAACCAATGTTTACAAAACATTTCACAGATTTTGAAGAAGAGAAAGTGCAACTTTTCGCTTCTATCGCTTATTGAGTTTTTCACCCGAAATTTAAAAAAACACCAAAGCAAGAATTTTTTTTGGTAAAATTTAATACTCTGCATCGTAGACAGACGTAATAAAAATATTTCGTAGAGTTCTCGATTCAGTTTCAGCGCAGTTTTTTTCAATCAGACAGTGCAATTTACTGTCCTTGAAAGCCACATTTAACATAAAATGCGCATAAAGAACGCTAACTATATTACCTTTTTATCGTTGGGATGTCGACGATGAGTTTTTTGAACTCGGCATAATTTTAATTCGTCATGGTTCATTAGCTAGAGAGCGGCTCTTCTCATTATCTATGGGAAAAGGATCTCATCTCAGTGCAATGGAGACTGCAGAGTGCTTATATGAATGTAGGCACCTACAATGCAATGGTACCTGCATCGCGAATATTGAGTACATTTTATGTTATGTAGCTAGGTATGGGAGAATGCGCTGCGCATACAGTATCCATTAGCTTCGGAAAATGTAAAATGCTTCCCACATGAGTTTTGTGCTGGTTTAGCAGAGCCAAATCAACCATCAGCATGAGGAGAGGCTTCGTTGGTTAATGAAAATGAAATTCAAGGTTCCATCAATAATAATTTCTTCATTTTATCGTACATCTGTTTGCATCTTGATGATGGTGCGCTGTAAAGTGCATTTCCCGTCATCGTGTGTTGTTTAGGGTTCACCATAAAGTAGGCCCTGATGATCGTCGTTAACTGGAGACTGGAGCAGTGCCATGTTGTGGCAATGAAAACAAAATTGAAACAGCCTTCTAGGATTTTTCTCAAAGGTTCTCTTTCTCGAACTTTGAGGTACCGTCGGCGGGGGTAACAAGCAACACTTTTCAACTTCAATGGCTTATGCATCCAAAGTTTTAAGACTGACGGGACGTGAAATTGTCGTGTCTAGTCAGGAAAATTTCTGTTTTCGGCAGTTATATTTAATTTTTAGCCAACTTAGAAAAAGAGGTAAGTTGCAACAAACTTTTTAATGAAAAATCTAACGAAAACGTATGAAAACTTTTAGTTTTTTGATAAGTTTGTGGTGCCATAAAGGCCTTTACGCATAAAAACGACAATTGCAGTAATTTTCACTTTTTTTTTCTCAATAAAACTTTTAATAGAAAAAAAAACACAAGGATGCAGCATACATTTACGGGTAATAAATTCTTCAAAAAAATTTATTTGATGAAATCATAAAAAAAATACTTGAATGCATGAAATTTGAATGCTAACAAACGTGTGATGTAAAAGAATAATATTCCAGCCTATGGAAACGAGATTTACAAGGAGTCTCTTTGATTTGCATTGTGTTGCATCTTACTCCAGACAGGTAAGTGAATCATGAAAATATTTATTTTAAATTATTTGTGATTGTCCGAAAAATATTTCTACACCAAAATAGTTGTTCTGGGATAATAAAACCAATATATAGTTTTTATGAGATTAATTATTTTGCTAATCCATTCTGGGCAAAGTTTTTCTCGGCATCAAAACATCTTATAATTCGTACATCTATTGATCATTTTTTTAAAATTTATATGAGAATCAAAATCTTGAAAAAACTAGCTTAAGATATGAGGAACTATATCATCGTAATTGTGTTGTCATTCAATGATAACTTGATTACATTCATAGTATTGAAATAAAAATTGAATTAGTGCTGTGGTATACAAATTTTTAATCTAAACGCGCTGATGCATGATGCTCCGTTTGACGGTGCTTATTCTGAAGAACGTAATTATTGTTTTTGCCAGCATTGACAATCTACAAAACCGAATCTCATACTGTCTGTAAGCTGTGACTTTCTGTGATAAATGGCAGAAAGCCTAACAACTAAATGTTAATTCTTGAATTGATGATGCTTTACTAAGTTCAAGTTCCAAATTCCTTGACGAGGCCGGCAATTTTTTGTTTGTTTCAAATATTCTTCAAATATCTCTTCAGAAAATAAGAAATTTTTATTTATGACTTTATTCGGGTAGGTATTGAATTCTCTACTAGATACAATGTTTTAAAACTAAAAAAAACGGTTGGCTTTTTGTTTCAAAATCGAGGAAATCCTGTGTCATTTAGCAAACCCGCGTCCAACATAAAAAACGATATGCCAATCGTTGTTGGCCATTGGTCTTGTAATAACAGTTTGGTTGCGGTGCGGAAACTTTTTTTGCCCTAAACACACGCCATCGTCCGTCAGCCACCGGAAAAGGAACGACATTTCGAAGGTGTAGGTATAAATACGCCTCTCAGAGTGACTGCTCGAAAGTGAATGACAAAACGAGCAGCTTCAATGAGACGCTTTAATTTCAGTTCTCGGACCAAAGTGCCACTTTTCCACCTTCCATAAATGGCCAACATTTCATTGAGTTCGAGTTCAACTTCATAGTCACAGGACAGGTAGGTTGGTAATCTGGCACGGAGTGTTTTTAAAGATCTGTTGAACATTCTCGACGCGCTTTTTTGCGCTCAGATCAACAAGTGTTGCGATATTGTGCAGTGCTGTTGGCAAGACTGCAAGAACAACCTGTTTGCATTTGGATCGATTCAATTAAAACAACTGATTACCTACCGATGGCGACACACAGGTGTGCGAAACAATCAACGTCAGTTGGATTGCGAGAATTTAGTGCGATCCTGCAGAACGATTTGTTGAGAAAGATGGAAACTTTAACTGTTTTCTCGTCAATTTTGTTTACATCAACTTGACGATAGATTGGGATTGTTTTCACCGATACGAAAAACTCACAAAATGTTAAAATATGATTTGCATATGAACAACAATGAGCTTAGCATAAGGTATTCGTACCTGTAAAAAAAATTAAATTTAAAATTATACATATAGAGCTTGTTTGCCTAAGATTTTGTATCTATGAGGCATGTATTGGACAGAAAAAGATCTTTTATATGTATTGATATTAGTTCTTATATGACATTTTTATGAAGTGCCGTCATGCAATACTTTTAAACTTCAATGGCGTCTAAAAACTTAATATCCACGGATAATCATACCGCTTTTAATTCAAAAGTTTCGGTTGATGGGACATCAAATTGAGGTTGTCACTATTGGTTTCCTCAATTATTTTTTAATTTTCAAAAACATGCGATTTTCACCCTACTAATAGCGTTTTCGTTTATTAGCAGAGGCAACCTAGTTATCCACGAGTTTTGCCCTAACTGCTGTCGTTGTGTTCGTTTATTAATTTGGAAGTTCACCAGTTTTGCCCGAGGATAGAATCTCAAGTAGGCGGTTGCAACCCGTAGAAGTTGTCAGTGTTGGGGTAAGCATGGGGGTGAGTATAGCAAACATATATTTGCATCGTCCCGGGTGACGATTTTGTTAGTTTATTATGAAAAAGTTTGTCCCCCGTGCCAGTGGAGAAAACGAAAACGCTTTAAGAAAATAGGGGTAAGTTGCCACCAACTTTGTTTTTAATGAATGATATCAAATGTAAACGTTTGAAAATTTCTAGTTTTCGATATATGTCATAGATGTCATAACGCAAAGCATTAGTTGAAGTAATTTTTGGTTCTGTTCGAATTAAATTTAACAATTTTTCTGTCAAAGTGTTTTTTTTTAAGAAAAAGCATAAGGACGCTGCATACATTAAGGGGTAAAAACTACTACCAAAAATATTACTAGCTAAATTCATAAAAATTAATGTTTGGATGGATAAAAATTTTGAAAAATTTTTAATCTCATTGTAATATATGTTGAATTGTTGTCGTGGTAGCGGTTCGAACTCTCGCGCTGCTGTCGCTGGTTCGAGGCTTGCTATTTTTGTGTTTTTTTAAAAAAAGAATAAATTCAACCAACTACAATATTGATGGCTGGTGGTGGCGCATAGCCTAGGATGATACCTTTTAAGAGCTCAACATTCGCATTTGCATGAACAGTCGCCTAAAACTTCGGTTGGCGCTACTCGTCAACTCTCCGTTTTATGAAATTGAAGTCTTTAAGTATTGCACCACCTTCTTTCTTAGACGATGTTACATTTTCTGACTTCTTATTTCAAAAGAAGCAAAGTCTTCCAACTCGTTGCCTCAGATTATAGAATCTCTTAAATCTAAAAACTTGCCACCACAGAATGTTGAAAGTGCCCTGGCCGAACCCTGCGGACTGTTTGGGGAAAGGGAAGGGTTTATTAGTTGCTTTAAGTGACTCACGTTTACTTACACGGTAGATGCAGAGATCTCTACGATCCACCCATAAACGTGGGGAGGTTTTAGAGAGGTAAGTTGGGGGATGCTAGGCCAGCATTGTAGGTGATGATTTTGCCCTACTCCACCTATACTCCTAAAGTTTCCTACTGAAACTCCTAAAACTGACAAGTAGGCTTATTAACAACAATCTCGAAATTTGGATATAAATTAGTGATGTTTTGTGAAACGGGTTAATATTTTAATTTAAAAAAAAACATTTAGGAAACATCAATAAATCCTTCAAAAAAAAAAAAAAAAATCAAGTATCAAAATCATTTTCTTACTTTTCCCATATCTACATATAAATTTTTAAACTAAGTATCGTTTTTTACTTCAAAGAAACATTTTTGAATATATTTATGCACATTAGATTCTTTAAAATGTAGTTGAACAAAATTGTATTAAATTTGATCTTAAAATAATACTTAAATACTTGTTTTAAAAATGTATAGCACAATTTCTAACCATTTAGCCTCAGTTGTATTACATATTCTCATCCTTCAGTAGAAAATAACAAACTTACAATCTCAAAACAAAAATAAGAAAAAAAATTAAGTAAGTTCTGAAAAGAATATTTAACAAACAAACTTCTACCAACTAAACTTGTACGCAAAATAAGGTTACGAAATTTTGTCATAAAAACTACAAAAAATACAGAAGTGAAAAAAAAACTTCTTTACAATGGATTTTTCTCGTAAGTGACTAAATCATTCTGGAGAATATGGAATCAAAAAGAAAAGAGTGGATGCTTAGCTTTGAACCTTCTCGAATGGCAAATTTCACAGATCTGACGATTTTTCCCTCATCTCAAGTATCAAGTCCAGGGTATTCCGGTGAACATATTCTGCTGCGAGCTTGATGTGATTGAGCATTGTATTCAAGCGGCTGGGACAAATTTTTCTTCAAACAGATCATTGCATCACCGGCTTTTTTCCAAAGTTGGGGGTCAACTCAGGTAGGGTAATTTGATAATCTCGATTGCATTTACTGATTTCACCATGGATTTGATTCTTCAAGTCTTGGACCAACTTCGAACAATTTTTCGAAGAGCAAATTTTGCTACGTCTTGTTACTACAAAGGGTTGCTTCGATCTAATACCGTTTAAGAGCTCAACATTGCTAAAAAATGGTTCAAAATAAGAGGACAGTGATATGATTAACAACTCACTGATTTGATTCTAAAACCTGAATCTGATATCAAAATTCAAATTTTGAATGAAAAATCTAAATTTTAAACATAAGTTCTATATTTCAATTATGAATCTATTTTCTTAATTTGAAGCTGAAACTGAATCTGGGATTGGATTTAAAGGGGTTAGTATGACTTCTTAAGCTTAGTTCTAATTCTGAATCTTAATTCATAATTATTCAGAACCATGACTTCTCAATCTGAATTTTAAATCTGAATCTGTGTTCTGAATGTGAACTGATTTTGGAATCATGATCTGAATTCCGCACAGAAATTCAAAATCTAAACTAAGAGTCTAGCTAAAATAGAACACGAATCTTACATCTAATCTGAAAATATAATTTGATGTCCGAATTTCAATGCCGAATTCTTTGTTTTGAATCTTTTTTTTTCAAAAATTCGAAAACAAAATCTAGACTGGAATTTGAACTCTTGAGCTTCCATAAACTTAGTAATTTTATAAAATCGATTTTTTTTAGTTTCGAATCCTCAGTTTAAATAGAAGCTCAGCTGAAGAAAACATGTAATAAAAAGATATCTAGAAAAAAATTTAATCTGAAATTTAAACCTAAATTTCGAAACTTAAAGCTAAGAGGATATCAAAAAATTCTGATTTTGTAATCTTTATCGACGTCTGGGTCGGTTTTGCTTCCATCGGACTTAATCTATTTATGAAATTGAATAGAATGGTGAGTTCTAAATCTAAATTTGACCTATTTATTTGAATTCCTAATCTGTATCTCAAAATGTATTCTAATAATTCTAATCAGAAACTAAATTTTATATCTGAGTTCTGAATTTGCATTAAAAATATTGTTTTGAACTCTTTCAAACCCAATTTTTGTTCTGAAAAATTCAAAGAAGTCGCTAAGGAAAAATGTTGAACTTTTTTTTGTTGAAATTGCATAACAGAAGGGGCTAAAGAACTTAATTTTAAGTACTTTTCGGCTGCATCTATTCTTAATTTGACCTCTGAATTAAACTCCATGTATGTATCTAAAATTAAATTCTAACTAGCTGACCCGGTAAACTTCGTTTTACCTTCTAAAGTATAAATCGTAATAAAAGTTTAATTTCATCTACACGTCCTTAACTGCATTGTGCTCGCCAATAGATTCTTATGGAAATCGTAACAAATAAAGTTTAATTTGTATTGGGACCCCCTCATCAAAAGTGAGATCCTTGAAACTATTATACAAACCATCTCTGACCCAAAAAACCCTCGGATACCAAATTTCACTTCATTCCGACCGACCATTCATACGTGATGTTATCACAAAGAAAACGCCTCCATTTTTATATATAAGAAGATGTGAAGAAGAGATAACTTTGTATGGGGACCCCCCTTTCATAAAAAGTGAGATTCTTGAAACTATTATACAAACCATCTCTGACCCAAAAAACCCTCGGATACCAAATTTCACTTCATTCCGACCGACCATTCATACGTGATGTTATCACAAAGAAAACGCCTCCATTTTTATATATAAGAAGATGTGAAGAAGAGATAACTTTGTATGGGGACCCCCCTTTCATAAAAAGTGAGATTCTTGAAAGTATTATACAAACCATCTCTGACCCAAAAAACCCTCGGATACCAAATTTCACTTCATTCCGACCGACCATTCATACGTGATGTTATCACAAAGAAAACGCCTCCATTTTTATATATAAGAAGATGTGAAGAAGAGATAACTTTGTATGGGGACCCCCCTTTCATAAAAAGTGAGATTCTTGAAACTATTATACAAACCATCTCTGACCCAAAAAACCCTCGGATACCAAATTTCACTTCATTCCGACCGACCATTCATACGTGATGTTATCACAAAGAAAACGCCTCCATTTTTATATATAAGAAGATGTGAAGAAGAGATAACTTTGTATGGGGACCCCCCTTTCATAAAAAGTGAGATTCTTGAAACTATTATACAAACCATCTCTGACCCAAAAAACCCTCGGATACCAAATTTCACTTCATTCCGACCGACCATTCATACGTGATGTTATCACAAAGAAAACGCCTCCATTTTTATATATAAGAAGATGTGAAGAAGAGATAACTTTGTATGGGGACCCCCCTTTCATAAAAAGTGAGATTCTTGAAAGTATTATACAAACCATCTCTGACCCAAAAAACCCTCGGATACCAAATTTCACTTCATTCCGACCGACCATTCATACGTGATGTTATCACAAAGAAAACGCCTCCATTTTTATATATAAGAAGATGTGAAGAAGAGATAACTTTGTATGGGGACCCCCCTTTCATAAAAAGTGAGATTCTTGAAACTATTATACAAACCATCTCTGACCCAAAAAACCCTCGGATACCAAATTTCACTTCATTCCGACCGACCATTCATACGTGATGTTATCACAAAGAAAACGCCTCCATTTTTATATATAAGAAGATGTGAAGAAGAGATAACTTTGTATGGGGACCCCCTATCATCAAAAGTGAGATCCTTGAAACTATTATACAAACCATCTCTGACCCAAAAAACCCTCGGATACCAAATTTCACTTCATTCCGACCGACCATTCATACGTGATGTTATCACAAAGAAAACGCCTCCATTTTTATATATAAGAAGATGTGAAGAAGAGATAACTTTGTATGGGGACCCCCCTTTCATAAAAAGTGAGATTCTTGAAAGTATTATACAAACCATCTCTGACCCAAAAAACCCTCGGATACCAAATTTCACTTCATTCCGACCGACCATTCATACGTGATGTTATCACAAAGAAAACGCCTCCATTTTTATATATAAGAAGATGTGAAGAAGAGATAACTTTGTATGGGGACCCCCCTTTCATAAAAAGTGAGATTCTTGAAACTATTATACAAACCATCTCTGACCCAAAAAACCCTCGGATACCAAATTTCACTTCATTCCGACCGACCATTCATACGTGATGTTATCACAAAGAAAACGCCTCCATTTTTATATATAAGAAGATGTGAAGAAGAGATAACTTTGTATGGGGACCCCCTATCATCAAAAGTGAGATCCTTGAAACTATTATACAAACCATCTCTGACCCAAAAAACCCTCGGATACCAAATTTCACTTCATTCCGACCGACCATTCATACGTGATGTTATCACAAAGAAAACGCCTCCATTTTTATATATAAGAAGATGTGAAGAAGAGATAACTTTGTATGGGGACCCCCCTTTCATAAAAAGTGAGATTCTTGAAACTATTATACAAACCATCTCTGACCCAAAAAACCCTCGGATACCAAATTTCACTTCATTCCGACCGACCATTCATACGTGATGTTATCACAAAGAAAACGCCTCCATTTTTATATATAAGAAGATGTGAAGAAGAGATAACTTTGTATGGGGACCCCCTATCATCAAAAGTGAGATCCTTGAAACTATTATACAAACCATCTCTGACCCAAAAAACCCTCGGATACCAAATTTCACTTCATTCCGACCGACCATTCATACGTGATGTTATCACAAAGAAAACGCCTCCATTTTTATATATAAGATTACTGAAATCTGAATGGTAATTCTAAATCTAAGTTTTTTTTCATGAATACAAACAACTTTTGTTCCACGAAAAGCTTTATCCCTAAGGAATTTTTTTAACAATTTATTATAAACTTTCATAACCACAGGAGCTAAATACCAAACAGAAATTCAAAATCTTCACTTAGTCTTGCCAAACCGAATCTAGATGTCATATTTAATCTGAATTTTCAATTTGATGTCTGAATCTGAACTCTGAATGCGGACGCAGTATTAATATATGTATTCCGATTTTTATACTGAATGTAAATCCTAAAATTAAAAAATGATATTCAGAATTCACATTTAGAATTTGCCATCATACATCTGAATCTGAATATGAATCTGAATCTTGGAACTGAAATCTGAATCCTAAATCTGAATTTGAATTCTTAATCTCAATTCTAATCTGAATCTTGATGTTAATGCTGAAAGTCTAGTCTGCAGTATAGAACTCCAAATTCGAAAGCTTCCAAAATTATTTATTATTTTCAAAATCGATTTATCAGTACGATTCATTCAAAAACATCGTGCCGGTGCAGCGTTGTTCGAACAGAAGAAGGAACAAAAAACGGAAAAAAATCCAAATTTTCTACTATCAACCTTGTCCGGTAAACATGAACTCTGGATTATTAGAAGCAACCCCTGCCAATATGGTGATTAAAAACAACCTCGGCAAAATTTGGTGAAAAAAAAACTCAGATCTGAATTCTGAAACTGAATTATGAGTCTGGATTCTGAACCTTAATCCTGATTTGAAACCTTTTCCAAAGATCTCCTAGTATCAAGATAGTCGGGCTGTTGTTTTTTTTTCGAACGAATCGTTGGCGTCACCTACACACAATGTTTATGGTGCTGCTGCCCTGCGAGAAGGGATCCAAGCTTTGCAGCTTTCCACTCAAGCATTGCAGCTTTGCATTCAAGCTTTGAACGAAAAGAATAATGTTGAGGCCAATCTTCAAAAAACCGCCGATCCAGTAAACCAACGGAAGCTCCCAAACGTAGAATGTTCGGACGATAATTAATTGCACGCACTACTCTGCCGTTGGAAGCATAATTGTCTGAAATTTTCTACATTTTGGTGTCTAGAGGACTCATTTCAAAATTTTTGTTGGCCGTTATTTCATCGAAACATCAAGTTCACTCTAAAAAACATGTTTTTATCTTCTTCTATTATATAAAATTCTCTTGTAACGGTGTTTGTGGTACAACTCCTCCGAAATGGCCCAAACGATTCAAATGAAATTATTTTTAGAATATTCTGTAGGCATGCGAATCGGTTTATATCGAATAAAAACAACCCAAAAGTCACATCAATTGTCCGTAATAATTAAATTTGTAGTGATTCGAATCAAATAAAAGTCATGGCATTCAATTTTTCGAAATTTTCATACCTTTTGGCGGTTCATTTTTCGTCTCCATGGTCGAGGCGTCGCGAGCAAACGTCGCGAGAGAATAGTAACCATGGCATAGCATACTGATTAGTGGTAACATTTGAGCGCGTATTTCTCAACCAGGCATATTTTCAATGCACGTGGTGGCGCTATGAAGCCTAGATGTGATTTTTTCTTTTTGATTTCTAGCTTTTTTGTACAGCACATAATTATGAACGAACGCCTAGATGTGACCCAGATTGATATTTTGCCGATCAAATCAAAACCATATACCTAAATGATTTAAAAAATTCAAACTATTTTGATTCCGTGTGATTTAAAGGAGCAATTGTTGTCTAAAAATATGAATTTTATACTGATGCATATGGTATAATGATAAGACTCTTTGCGGACGTTTAAAAAAAAGAAAGTGAGAAGATTTACATACAATTTCATATTCCAAAACGTCTTGAATCCATTTTTCGAACATGTACAAATGTACTTAACTGAAGATGTATCAAGCGCCTTTATTTTTTTTTAAACAACAACAAAATCCGATTAAAATGAACAGACACATGTACTGAATAACAGCCTGTCCTTTGAAATGGATTTTATAGGATTGATGTTTATTTTAAGGCCGAATGCAAAGAACTTTTTGACTTTTTGCAAGCATAAATAAGTGAAGCTATCAATAAAAGAAACCACTTTTTCATAACAAAAAGTGAGGATATGCACTTTTCGGTAGAATTTTCAGTTAAGAAGATACAATAGAGCAAGTACAAACGTTAAACATTTACAATAAGTGTATACATCATTTTCGCATTTATAAATGGTTGACCCAACTCAACTTTTTTTAAAAATCATTCACCGAAAAACTGTTTGCAGGTTCACTGATTTTTCATACACAATTCAAGTACGTACTTAAGAGACTTTAGATCCGCTTTTCGTTGAATAGTTTTTTTTGTGATTCATATTCCAGAAGTATATTTTTTACGGTAGCGGAAGCAGATTTTTTTTAACATTTCAATATGACCTGAATGTGTTGAAAATAATATTAACTTTTGTCATTTCACACGGTGGAACAAGTGCCAACGCGCCTTTCAGCCATGAAACATCTACCTTTTAATAATTTTATCTCCAAAATATTCAAAAAGGGTATCCCGAGTGTTGAATCTGAAGCGAATATTCAAAATTATTAAATGTCTTTGTTAATGAAGGTCTTTTGGTTAAACAGTATTCAGTAAAATTAAAGTACTAAGCATAATATTATTCTGGAGAAAGAATCAGATATATCAATGGAAGCTGATAAAAAAGACAAACAGGAGCAAGTATTAAATTCATTTCAAAGTCTTTATATTGACGCATCTGAAAAAGAGCTATGAGTTTCCTCTTGCACCAATATATGGGGCAAATATATAATTTCTTTTTGAAAGAATATGTGTGTTGAACTGTGATGATATCCGTTTGCACTTGCTCCGGTGTTTTTTTTTAATTAAAATTTACAACACTAAGTGTTTATTTATAGTGTTATACTTTACTAGCTGACCCGGCAAACTTCGTTAAGCCTTTGAATTTCGCAAAAATAATGAACATGTAAATAAGCAGAAAATAGGTAAATAATTATTTACGCTCATGAAACTGGATTGTTACCTTCAAACGGAGTGAATCGACGCAGTTTTTTGACTATTTTCGTAATATGTACTTTCGTCATATTATGGTTGTGCCTACCTCCAGGGGCAAAAATCTTCGAAGAAGATTGACTTCCAACAAAACTGGAAAGCGAATATCTTCTGGCATAAAGTTAAAAATCTGTTTTCTTCCGTTTTACATTTTTTTTTTCATTTACAGAGGATCCTTGATACCGATATGTTCAATTTCTATTAACCCTAAGATAAGTGCCAAAAAGTGTTTTGTTGAAATGTGTCGTCATTTTAAGCAGTTTTGATCAACTGTCTTTCCTTTTTCGCCAAAACCATGTTTGAAATTTTCTTTATCGTATAGGTACCAAACTTGTAGAAATGGCACAACACATTTCATGGTATGAAATTTCGCGATTTTTTTTTATGCTGCAAATATATAAATATCAACAAATTTTCATATACCATTCTGTTTTTCGTTATCTTTCATGCATTTGATATGTTCTCAATATTAGATAATCTCCTCTTAATTTTTGAAATCATCTTTTTTATATCGACTTTAACTTTATCATATTTATCGAGAAATGGATGCTCAAGCACTGAACAAAGAAAATTAGAACATTCAATATATGTGTATGTACATGGAATTTTTATTCACAGCAATTTCAAATCAAACGGTTATGAAATCTTTTTTTGCTTTGAGATCTTGAATTCAAAATCAGAAATGAAATTCAAAAAAGTCATTGCAAATCTAATTCAGATTTCATTATCTCTGTTTTGGATCTTGAATCATATTTTCGTCGAGACTAAAATTTTTATTTTCAAGCTTCTTGTATATGAAGATGTTATTGAACCAATTATCTGTTCTTGATTTCTGATACTGAGTGTTAGATCAAATTATGAATTTTATTTTTACAAAGTCAACCCTATTTATATCCTTAATTTTGTTTAGTTTTTTAGCACCTTAGTATGAAAGGAAGAAGTGGATAGTATCTAACATTTCCTTGGTTTTCTGATGAAATTTACATAGAATTACAAAGTTAATTTCATTCTATTCTCGAACTAACTCATTACATTCTTGACGTTTACAAAAACCAAGTAAATCAATTTATGGTCGTCTTTTTCTATTAATTAAAAAATATACGTTCTCTTGATGTCATACCATAAATATGAACAGAAGATTCTGTAATGGAATATTTCATTGTTATCTGTTCAGTTGTTTTGGATATGTCAAAACTTCCACAGTCATACGTAGAATATTATTTTTCTTGAATAATATGACAGTCTTTCATTTTACCGGAAAATAAACAAAACAAAATAACGGAGTAAATAAAAGAGATCAGAATTTTTCCCGCGCGTATCCTGGTCAGGCAAATTTATTCTATCTTAAAACCTAACAATATCCGGGCATTCGATTTCAAAATTGTCAATCAAAAATCCGGGCAATACCAGGCAAATTTGGGCAAAATTCAGAAACTACTCAAAAAAAAAAAAAATAAAACGAAAAGCACTTTACTAAATTTTTTTCTTCGAAACGCATCAGAAATTTTGGAAGATGCCTTAGAAGAATCCGACAATTTTGAATCGTATTTAAAGCATCCAGAAACCGTGCATGATTATTATGTTAAAAACTGCTCAACAAATTTCGTTTTAGTTTATTTGGCAAATGAAATGACTAAATACGTAAAATTCGGGTTTTTTTTATCAAAATCCGGACAACCGGGCTGGACGACTTGACCGGGCCCTTTAAATTTTGTTTTATCAATTACCCGTTCAAGTCCGGGTAAAACCGGGCAATCCGGCTAGCTTTGGGTAAATTAGCTTAAAACATGTTAAAGTTGCCTTGATGTTGAAGAAAAAATGACAATTTTCGAAAATAAGTATACTCCATGCCGGCTTATTGCGTTCTTTTTTTTCACCCCATACGGAAGGTGAACAATTACATCCAAGTATCCATTTTACTGGTGCCACGTGAAAAGTACACTTGCAATGAAAATTGGCGCCAAAACTTCCTATAGAGAGATGGATGCACATCAGTAAGCCTTGATTGCTTTTGGCGCCTTCCTATTTACTCTGGGTGATTCCAATGAAAAAAAAAATGAAATCGGGTGCCATGACTTTTATTTGATACGAATAAAAACTAAAAATTAATTTTCAAATTCCACAAAAACATTTTCGAAATTATCTCTCCGTTGTGTTATTCTTCACGTGAAGACGAACACAACAAAAAAAATTGCATGCAAATCGGATGATCCAGTGAAGAGTTTTGCGTGTTCGCACATTTCTGTATGGGCTGTCTCTCTCCCTGTTTTATATATATAGATTAATTATAAGGTTTCGAGGTATGTTTATATTTCCAGAAAATAGAATCAACTCATGAAATCATCGTAGAGTTATCAGATTTCTTCTTTTTGGTCTATTTAGTTTTTTATATTAGTTTTTCAATTAAATAATATTGAATCTTCAAAATATCACATAATCTTAAATGAAATCGCAGATAACCACCAACACTGTTCAGGAACAGAATACCGCAATGCTTCAGTTAGAATTTTTCAAAAACAATGGGTTTAATTGGACACATATGTCCTTTAGAATAAAAAAGAAAAAAAATGCTGGGATTCGGTTGATTAACTAAAAATCTAATCATTATTTTCCCTACTTTTAAAACCAATCGTTTGCTTGATTAATTGGGCTATAGTTCGAAGGAACTTATTTTGCATTTTTGATTGAATAAATGGAAAAAACGGCAAACCTTTTTTTTTGGACATGATTTTGGTGAAAATATGGATATTGATTCAAACTGCTTCGAAGGGTGAGGATGGTAAACAAAAAGCTGCATGAAAATGGTTAGTAAAAATCTTCTCTAATGTTTTTTTCATTTCTTCAGCTCTAAAAAATATATCATCCAAAGCTAATCAGGAGCTGAAAGTGCTGCGTTAGGCAGAATCTTGGGCAAATTCTCCGAAAATTGTCCCGATATTCAAAATTTTAATTCCATAAAGTTTCATATGCAATACATTTCAATTGATGAGACACTTTTGATTTCGATTTAAACCTTAAGGTGAACTCAAGCAAAGCGGAGTAAATCAACTAAATGGTATTCAATAAATGGAACATAGATATTATCAACATATAGTTACATACAGTACCGTTCATAATTGTATAGAAATTGGAAGCACGCGCACTGTTACTTCGACTTACTCGAAATTTTGCAGAGTGATTGTTGAAATATAAAGCTAGCATGTCTTAAGTTTTCGAAAAGTTCTATCGATGAGATCAAAAGTTATGCGAGGTGCAATATTTCAGGCATGAACCTAGAAATGCGATATCTATAAAATTTTGGACGATTCATGAGAACAATAACGTTTCCTCCACCAATCAGACAAAAAATGTCTGGCAAAAGCAATAAAGAAAAGAAAAAAATGGAATTAATGATCCATTTGTGTTTTGAAATCAGAATCTCACGATATTGTTTTGATTTTTTGGTTGAAATAGATTTACTGGTTGTTAAACAGAGAATATGATTTTCCTATGGAAACATTCGTCCAAAATTCTATAGAAATCGCATTTCTAGGTTCATGCCTGAAATATTGCACCTCGCGTAACTTTTGAACTTATCTATAGAACTTTTCGAAAACTTCAGACATGCCAGCTTTATATTTCAACAATCATTCTGCAAAATTTCAATAAAAAATGTAGCGTAGTTTCAGAGATATTGCAGTTTAAATGAGAAAAGTCCAAAAAGTCCGATTTTCGTAGATTTACTGTATCTCAGGCCATACAAACTCCAGATAGCTCAAATTTTGTGATGTAATAGTGTGAGAGTTGATCTATCTAACGCAAAAAATTTGATCAAAAAATATCATCAGAGTAAAAAGTTATGGAAGTTCAAAGTCGAAGTGCCAGTGCTCGTGCTTTCAATTTCTATACAATCATGAACGGTACTGTACATATGGAACAAGTTACTAAAAGCGATTTTTTTAGCATGAGGCTTGTCAAATTTTATGGTTACGTTAAGTGCTGAAAAGTAAATAAAAAAGTTTTCATGTAAGATGCATGAGTTAAAATTCTTAGGTTGAATTGTTTGAACAAAAATGTCATAGAAAAAAATAGTTCACCAAACCCCCCGAAAAAAAGAAATTTAAAAACGGAAATAACGATTTCTAGAATAAAACGAAATATCAACCTTGGTAAACACAAAAAATATTATTTTGCATGTATAGCCGAATCTAAAAACACGAATAATCAAATCTTGTAGTTTTAAAGAAGAGAACATTCATGTCTCTCCTTGATGCTTTTCTTCAAAAGCTTTTAGTTGCACAAAAAAGCGTAGGCATTCAAAAGAAAATTTGTTATTTCTCACGTTGAATCTTATCTTAGTGGTTCTTAACGCTCTAGATCCCAAATTTATATTTTCGCTGAAAAATTCACAGAAGTTGTATTTTGTGATTAAGCAGATACAAACAACTTTTGTTCCTCAATAATCATATTGATGGAATATATTTGCCAGTAAAACAACTGTAATTATTACAGATTCTTAGAATATTATCTTTTCAAGCATTTAGCGATAAAATTTTTTGAAATATTGTAAAAAACAACTGTTGGGCTGAGTACTTATTTTTGAAAATATCTCATTCATCCCATAACAATTGTGCCAAGACTAGTTTTGTGAAAAATATGTTATAGGAAATTGAGGAATGTGATTTGTGAATCATAGCAACATTTTATAAATTTTGTATAGTGATCCAAACTCTTGTAATTTTTTTTTGCATTTCCACTAAAGCTTAGTTCTTTTAGAAATGGGACACTTTCTTTTGTCAATAGCTCGTTTACTTCTAATCGGACATTAAAAACTTTGACACCATTTTTTAGCCTGTAAAAAGTACTATCAGACCTATTTTTGTTAAAATTTTAAGTTTTCACGTTTTTGAGATATGTACGATGTACGAGAAAGAGAGAAAAATAATTTTGCACAGTTTCCTTCAAAATCCGTCATAATCCAATTGATAGCTAACAAAACCGTTGATTATTCAAAGAATTACTCTGTGTGAGTGGAGTAAAATTATGCCAACACTGTCAAAAATGTGCACAAAGCTCAAATCAAGCATTGGAGTGAATCACATGACCGGAAACTATGGTAAAGGGTCATTAGGGAGGTCAAGTCTCAAACTAGCATTTTTAATTTTGAATAAGCGAAAAACTAAGTGAAGATTGCTGAGATGTCTAATTTTTTTTTCTTTAATAAACTGAAAGTGTTGCCTAACTATGAGTCATTCAAACCTAACCTCAAATAACAACTTTTTGCTAGTTGCAGAGCTCGTAAGCTGTGTAGCCGGTACAGAGGCTATGCGACAGATGATTTCTGATAAACGACAAAACTTATGAAATACCCTATTTCAAACACATTCCAGCGTACGAATACTATACCATGTCTGCTCGTGGCAAGGTTTCTTCAATATTAAAGTATGTGTTTGCTGGTTGTTTTGTATAAAATATAATGATTTGTCAAAATTCTGCTCCTGTGGAAAAAAAACAACAAATTTCAAAAAAAAACTTTGATTTTCACTGTATTAAAAAGCCTAAAATGAGTAATCTCGTATGAACCCTTTGCATCTTACGATCCATACTAACCGATTATACTTGAAATTCAATCTCATGATGGTTTTACTTCGTTATTGCCAGATTTTGCCAGCAGAAATTCCGTTAAAAACACTTTTGAGTGGCTCAAAAATAATCAAGTTTTATTAATATCGGAACAGCTGTATCCACCAAATTGCCCTCAGTTTCTTTCAAAAGCGAAGTATTGGATCAAAAAGTAGCAGAAATTGAAGGAGCAGAATGTAGCCACCTAAAATACAGATTGGACGAATTATAAGTTTGAAAAACTGATCAATATCATGACTGAAAAAAGTGTGCGCCGGCCGATGGGAGATACCAAGAATAAAGTAGAAATTTTTCGTACAAAAAACGGTAAATATTTTTTTTCAAATTTTTTCATGAATTATCATAAGGTAACCTTCATTCCCTTCAAAGAAAGTATTTTGATCGAGCGAATAGTTTTTAAGATACACGCATTAGTAACTGTCCCATTTCTAAAAGAACTAAGCTTTACAAAGTTGGTAACCAGCCTTGAGAAACGATCATATTCTCATAGACTGAAAGAGAAGATCTTGAATGTTCTCACCAATTTGCGTCGATTGTTTCCTTAATCATCTTTAGCACTTTTACACCGCAAGGCATATCGTGATGGATTTTACCATTTAGCTCAGAATGAGCTCCAGCAGCAAACTGAATTTGCCATAACTTCTCAGCCAAACAGACATAACGTTGCAATTTTCTACATCCCCGATCATAGAAACAAATATTACATTAATCTCAAGTGATATAACCTATGCTGAATATGTAGTCTGTTCTGGATGGTTTTTTTCTGCTTCGAGGTGAAAAGTGGGTGCGTGATGTGAACATTTTCATGTTTTTTTGCGAAAATAATCTATAGCCAAGCCAAGATGGTAACGTCTTAAAAATACCCATTCGAGAACATTAAGAAGTCCCAGCGCTAACGTTGTGAGCACATTCATCATCACGAACGATCCGTTGCTATATTTATGATAATAACTACGATGATGATAGCTCGTTTGCATCATCATATGTAAAAGTTTATGCACGCTTTTTTCGCCACGCTGCGCTGCTGGGAGGCTCGCTTGTTCGATGGCCAACGATTTACCGCCTTTAGTTTCATTTCAACTAGCACGACTACGAAGATTTTTGTCCTTGAAATAGATCTTTATTCCCGCGAACCCAATTACTCGTCGAGGAACACCACATAAATATGCGCCGACAGGCTGACCGGTTGACGTTGTCGGTGGAGTTTGGGAAATCATCGATGGATCCTTCACCAACCTAGTCCGTTCCGGGATGGCCGGGTGTCGTGGTAAAACATCCCGAAGGGCCCGAGCAGAAAGCCGACGAAAGGTCTGCTATTTGCCAACAGCTTCCAATCAAGGGCTTGGGCCATGAATCACGATCACGCAGACCATAAGCTATCTCGGGCGCCGTATTATTAAGATTTTTCGATTCCCACATTCCCACGCACATTTGCAACGAGATTGGCATGGGGAGGAAACATTTGCCGACTATGCGGGATAAGCTTAGCTAGGATCGTCTTGTCGGAGTGGAGAAATTTGAATGATATTGAGTTTTATTTCATAAATTTTTCTTCCAAACTTGACGGAAAAACCCTAGATGTTAATAAGCGTTTATTGAAAACTTCCAAAATATACACAAGTCTCAAAAACGACGTCAAAAAACTGTCCGTACACTGAGGCCCCTTTGTCAAATATTTGTCAAGTAAACAGTTATGTGTCAGTTTTTCAAACGCAGAATCGTCAGTTAAATCTCAGGAAAGACAATTTCCAGTGGTCTGAGCGATAAATGAACTTTATTTAACATAAATCAGTAGATTTTCGTGTTTCCGGGTGTCAACGGGTATTTTTTTTTTTCTGAGAAGCACACATTTTCCTGTTGATTAAATCCACAAAAATTAACAAGAAAATGTCTGCTCCTCACAAAAAATACCCGTTGACATCCGGAAACTGATTGTTGACCTGAAGAATGACGGTTAAAAGCTTGTCCGAAATTGAAGGTATACTAAAACGGCCACGATCGTCGGTTCAGTATGTCATTCAGAACTTTAAGAAGACTAACTCCCTGGAGACTACTCCAGGAAGAGGCCGCAAAATGAAGCTTACGGATCGTCACCATCGCATTATTGTCAGGGAAATCAGTCAGAATCCTTAAATCAGTGCCCCGAAACTAGCTGACAGCCTGAAGAATTTTGAATACTTACAGGTTAATCCTCAAACTGTACGGAACACACTTCATGAGAAAAAATACCGAGGTCGTGTTGCTCGTAGGAAGCCGTCTATATCTGCTATGAATAAGAAATAGCGGCTGGAATACGCTCAAAAGTATGTCCTGGAACCCGAAGAGTTCTGGCAGAACGTCATGTTCACTGACGAAAGCAAATTTAATATTTTTTGGATCTGACGGACATGTAAGAGTACGGCGTAATCCAAATACTGAATGAGATCCGAAAAATTTACGACCGACAGTTAAGAACGGTGGTGGCCATGAAATGGTGTGGGGTGCTTTCAGCGCAAATGGCACCGGAAACTTGGCATTCGTTCACGGAGAAAAATAAGTGGATTTATCAGTCATATTACGCGTCTACAGGAATATATTGTTATGATTGTTTGGTTCTGACCCGAAAATACGATCAAACCAACCATCAGCTTATACGAGTAGTCTCCAGGGAGTTAGTCTTCTTAAAGTTCTGAAGGACATACTGAACCGACGATCGTGGCCGTTTTACTATACTTGTAATTTCAGACAAGCTTTTACCGTCATTCTTCAGGGCAATAATCAGTTTCCAGATGTCAACGGGTATTTTTTTGTGAGGAACAGACATTTTCCTGTTAATTTAATCCACAAATTGATGAAATCTACTGATTTATGCTAAATAAAGTTAATTTTACCGTTTTTATCGCTCCGACCACTGGATTTGTCTTTACTGAGATTCAACTGACGTTTCTGCGTTTGACAGACTGACACATAACTGTTTACTTGACAAATATTTGACAAAGTCCTCAGTGTACGGACAATTTTTTGACAACGTTTTTGGGACTTTCTATACCAAATGAATTGGATTATTTTTAAGGTTTAATTCATACGCATTTTTAATACTGATCTACAAAAAGGACTAGTTTCTGCAGCGAATGATGTATTTGTAGTATTTTTATTGACTGAAAAAGTGCACTTTTTGATTTTTTGGATTTCAAGGTACGTGCTGTATGGACAATTTTTTGATACAGTGTAAGATCAAGGCGCAATAAAATCACTAGTTATTGAACCAAAGTTTTTTATTGTATTGGATCTGTGGCCGCCAATTTTTTTTAACAACACTAGTTCTTTTTTTTCGCATGCTTTGATGCAAAAACAGTTCGACTTCTATCACATACGGCCAAAATAGAAACAGTGTTGTAGAAATAAAATACATCCAAAGATCTTGAAAACATTTTCCATGGTTAAATTTTCAAAATGTTCTACAAGTGTCAAAGATTCTACCAATTTTTAACAAGAGTCATAGAAAACTGTGCGAGTTATACTCACGCACTTATTTCAACTACAAGATGCGTTTGCTTGGAATATTGAAAAATACGCACAAAACTGCACTAGAGATAAACGGTTCATAAACCTTGGTTTCGTTTTATCTAATTATAGTTTATCTTTCAATATTAATGATAATAATTTATAAACAATATATTTATTAAATCATATTTTCATCACAGGCCGTTTAAATAGAAGGATCAAAGACTTGTTTATGATCAAGATAGCACACCCTCGGGAGAGTTGAGGTTGTGCTGTTCATTTTGCATCTTCGTTTCGCTTTGAAGGATGCGAGTTTATCGATCTCTCTTTCCATCTCTTTTGATAAGTGATAATAGTGCGGCAATTACAGCATCGTATCGGTACCCTGACTAAGAAAGGAATACACGGCGCGGCGTCTCGAAATCCTCCAGGTCACGCATATCCGCTGCCTGAGGGCAATAAGTAAAGATGGTGATGGTGATGATGATGATGATGATGATCTAGCGGTAACAGTCGGGTAGGTAGGTACTAGCTAGGTACTTTTGCTGTCGCCACGGTAGTCTCTTCACGGGCAAGAAAGCACACGCGATCAGTAGCGTCGGTCATACTGATTGATGATATAATTAATAATTGATGTTAAAACTGATAGGTCAGTGAAACAATTGACATGCAAAATGTGCACGTGGTGTGACAAATTTTAACCAACAGTAACATTCCTGTTCAAGTTATCACACTAGGTGACATGATAAGACAAAGTCATAACAAAATTTTGGCATGGTATTACAGAGCTTGACGCCCCATTCTATATTTCAGTTTGTTTAGTTAACTCTAAGACATTGTGGGTGACCAACACAATTCGTGTGATCTTTGACTTATCTTCTCCATTTATCTCAGTCCCCGGTTTTACATTGATGTGCAGTAAAGTGCCCTAAATGACCCGACTTTTGAAAAAGTTATGCACTGCAGGCTAAAATTTACCCTAGGCCTAGTACAAGATCTCATGCCAAATTTGGACCAGATCGGAGCACGGGAAGGGGTCGCTCAACGAGCCTGAAGTTTTTATGGGATTTGGAGACATTTTGTTCGGGAGGAACATGAAAATCCAGTTTTTCATCTATAACTTTGGTCCCCTTCTACCGATTTCTTTTGAATACGGTTTTTCTCAAAGCCTAAATTATAACAAATTTTTTATCCCAGCACAGCATTTCGATTCGAGTTAAGATAAAAAGTTATTAGGCTTCAAAAATGGGCCCTGCGTCGAACATTTTGACGCAGTATTAAATATCACCCTTAAAAAAGATAGCCCATTTTTGAAGCCTAATAACTTTTTTATCTTTACAAAAATTGAAATGCAGTCTTCGGAGAAGTAGGCGATGATCGGTTCGGAACGCACGCGTTTTTTACGTCGCTTTCGTGAAAAATTTCTAAAATTCTAATTGTTCATATGAAAATACTAAAAAAAACCTTCGGACACATGTTTATTCATGTGCCTGATTACAACATTGAATGAAGAGAATCAAGTATTTTGTGTTGTACTCATAGATTATCGCTGAAAAAGAAGGCGTGTTTCAATATTGTTTGTTAAACTTAGCACCTAGGGATCAAAGGCGAAAACACTGCCCCGCGATTGTGAATGTTATTTTTCGAATCTCATGTTCAGTTACGTATGTCCTGAAAGAGTGTTTTTTAAATTTGAAGATATAGAATTTAAAGACTAATTTTTTTATCAACTGCATCACTTGAATCTTTACCGTCATACAACGTTGACGTTTATAATGCCCTTATAGCAGTAAATGTTTCGAAAGGACCAGGACCTGACAATTTGCCACCGGTGTTCGTAAAAAACTGTGCCTCCGCAATAGCGATACCTCTAACAAGGATTTTTAATATGTCCCTGTCATCTGGAATTTTCCCGCAGGCGTGGAAAATAGCGTCGATCACACCTGTGCATAAAAGCGGCAGTGCACATTTCGTCGAAAACTACCGTCCGATTTCAATCCTTAACTGTTTTGCGAAAGTACTTGAATCTCTAGTGTACGATGCTATATATCCGTCCATAGCTCAGTTAATTGATGGCGCTCAACATGGGTTCATGAAAAAACGCTCAACAACCTCAAACTTTATGGCATTTACAAATTTTGTGGTACCAAAACTCGAAAAACGTCAGCAAGTGCAAACTGTATACATCGATTTCTCCAAAGCTTTTAACTGCGTTCCTCACATACTGGTAATAGACAAACTTAGACACCTTGGACTTCCTGAGTGGATCACAAAGTGGCTCGCCTCGTATTTGAACTCCCGCTTGGCCTATGTTAGAGTCAACTCTTTCTGCTCTTCGAAGTTTTTGATACCATCCGGTGCTCCCCAAGGCAGTCATCTTGGGCCGTTAATATTCATACTGTTCGTCAACGATTTGTGTGACATGCTGACGTCGCATAAACTATTTTATGCAGACGACCTAAAGCTTTTCCGACAAATTACATCACTGCTGGACAGCATCATGTTGCAGAATGATCTCGACGTTGTTATGAGATGGTGCGGTTTGAATGGAATGTTGGTGAACGTTGAAAAGTGCAAAACAATGAGTTTATCAAGAACCCCCGTAAAGTGCATCAGTATAACTACACAATGGGTGATACCGTTCTTGAAACTGTTGACACAATTAAGGACCTCGGTGTTACCTTCGATAGACGGTTGAGATTTCACACGCATATCACTACAATAACCGCGAAGGCTTATGCCATGCTAGGTTTCCTCCGTCGCAACACAATTCATTTCAACGACGTGTATGCACTTAAAACACTTTATTGTTCGATCGTCAGAAGTATAATTGAATACGCAGCACCAGTTTGGGCCCCGTTCCAACTGACTTTGAGTCAATCTCTCGAAGGAGTCCAGCGAGCGTTTGTTCGCTTTGCTCTTCGGAAACTTAACTGGAATCCCGAAGTCAGGACTCCCTATGAACATCGATGTAACCTGATTCATCTTGAAACGCTATCCCGTAGAAGGAAGTTTCTGCAGTGTTTATTCACATTCGACTTACTGAGCGGCAATATTGAAAACAACGATCTCCTGGATTGCATTAATTTGTATGCTCCTACACGCCCGCTGCGGAATCAAATGCTTCTTTGGATTCCATCTCATCGAACCACGTATGGCTACTACAATCCAATAGACACATGTAACCGTTATTTTAATGAGTGCGCTAGAATTTTTGATTTTGGTATGTCTAAGCAGTTATTTAAAAATAGGTTAAGGCATCTCTTAGAATAATAAGTCTGTGCGAAACAATATTTATTTCGAAGACTAATAAATAAATAAATCATAATTGTGTTTGAGAAAGTTGTATTGGAAGAAAAATTTCCTTTCTGTACGAAGCGTTGTTGTTGTTTCGAATGCTTCTAAAAATTGTGTGTTTTTCTGCCTTGGTGATGCCTTGTGTTTGGTGGATTGCTGTGATTGAATACTTCTGCCGAGTTTGTGGGGGAGTGTTGACAAAGGAAGTGATTCAGGGATGGTGACGAATGGTAGGTCTGGGAGAATAGCTGCTGGACGTTCAGCAATTCACGGGAGAGGGAGTTAACCTAAAAATGTCCTAGCGATTAAAAATTTCATCGATTATTGCACATTTGCACATGAAGAAAAATCGTCGTTTTAAATACCTAGAAAGGCTTTGTGTTTGATTTAGGGAAAAGAAAACTTTTAGTTTTCAATTTAAACGTCTCTCTTAACACGTCTCCTGCTGCCCAAAGATAAGTATCCTTAATATGTTTTACTCGTGCAATTAAGTCTTTTGAAGGTAAACTCATAATTAATCAAGACTTACAATTTTAAAAAGCTTACTCTTTTAGTGAAATCGTAATTTGTGTACAATTTTTTCTTTAAATAAAAATTCTATCATGCATTGGAAATATCACACGTCAGTAACAGTACATTTCTATTATTGATGTTAATTTTTTGATAAAAGCTTTCGACTTCTAAACAGAATTTTATGATATACAAATAAATACAAAAATAAACAAATAAATACAAAAACAATGGAACTAGCTCACCAATTTTGTGATGTACTCAGCTGAATTCATGGGGGCCATTCTGAGATGTGGAACCAACTGACCACTTTTCGAAAAACTATGTCCAATCCACGCACAATAAATTACACCTTATTTCTACAAATTTTCACTATTTTCAAATAAACTGAAGAAAATTAGGAACGTGAAAAAACGTCATTTCCCTGTCGCTCACAACTTTCTTTGTATTGTTAATAATTAACTTATTTTTCGCGGTATTCATTCGAATATTTTAACTGGACATTTTAAAGCAGAAATTTTCCACCACACTAAATGTGTGCCTTTTTTCTTGTCACAGACTCATTTATTTAAACAACACTTCCGGCCGTTTTGCTCTCACAAAAAAACATACATCGTAATTTTGTTTTAAAAAGACACACATGCGGCATTAAAATCACTTTTACATTCCGTTAACATTTGAATTCTGATGATAGCACAGCAGCTAGCGGTTGAAATCTCTATTTGAAATAATTGCACTTATTTTCCTTCTAAATTTCTCGAACAATTTGCGAACATTTTTCCTCTGCATCTCAGTTGTTAAGTTAAGCCATTTTCAAAGTTTATATTCGCAAAAAAACGGATGGAAAAAAGTGACGTCGAAAAAAACACGTAGGGGAGAGGCGGGTTATATGCGCATATTAAGGAAAGCACTTATTTTCTCCCATATTCCAATAGATAGGAGTCTGAAAACAATATACACAATAGCGGACATCTGTTTTACATACATCAGAGCAATTTTTCTGTTAAAATCTCTTACAGTTTTTGTGAAATTAATTTTATAATATAAGAAGTCAAATTAGCCGATTTCCGAAACTGGCAGGCTAAATGCGCATATTTATATTTTTAGCTATATTTCATTAACACTTGCAATATTTTGATATTATTTAATTGAAAATGGTAGAAACGGATGTTAAGCATACGTCAAGGCTGAAATTTTGATGAAATTTTTTACATCACTAGTTCTTTTGCATGAAACATAGTTAAGTATGCCATATGGCCATATTTCATGGTAATATTTTGTTCATATCGTATTTCAATCGGATCAGTATAAAGTTCTTCTTTTTTCGCTGTAAGATCGTGATTTGAGCGTAGATTCAATGTTTAAATGATAAAAAGTAAAAAGTTTATAAGACTAATATATTTTTCTTAATATAGGCATTTAACCTGCCTTGATATGGGCATTCAGAACCAGTCTCTTATTCCAATATCTTATCATTTACAACTTTGCCAAAAGCTTTAATTTGTTGAATTTCCGATTTCCAGATGGATAAGAAAGAAAAACCATTAAAATTTTTGTTCACAGAATCTGTACGCACGATAATTAAAGTTCAATATATTAGAACAAAACTGACAAAAATCTTGTTTGAATTTTTAAATTTTTTCGACTTTATACAACAATTTAATTTTTTCATGCCATGTGTTAAAAGCGTATTACTCTTAAACTGCACTGATTAGATATGATGAATCTCCAGCCATAACGTCAATCGGGTGTATGCGCATATTACCCAATATGCGCATTTAGGAACACTTCCCCCTACGTTCCCGAGCACGGCTTGCTGCGACAAACATGAACAAAGACAAGAAGAATAATAAAACTTTTTTATTATTCTTCGGGATCAGACATAAGTTCTGGCTATGGCAGTACGATTAGTGATCAGTGATTACTCAAATTGAAATGCAGTATTCAAATGAAATATTTGTCATAATTTAGGCCTCGAGAAAAACCATATTCAAAAGAAATCGGCCGAAGGGGACCAAAGTTATTGATGAAAAACTGGATTTTCATATTCCATTGTGCAGCTAGAACAGAGGTCGGGGAACTTTTTTAATCATTACCCCAAAACATTTTTATTTAAGTTGATATTACCCCATGACGAAGAGCAAAAAACGAAATCGAAATTTTTTCAGCATCTTCATGTTACGCACCAACGAATTCATGAAATTGCAAACTGAAAATATACACTTTTCACTCACAAAATATTCACTGTTATCCCCAAGAATTTCACTTTTACCCCATTTGGGGTAATTTACCCCGGTTTCCCGACCGCTTAGCTAGAACCTTCACATATTTAATGTGCGGTTATACTTATCTCGATGGTGTGTGAAATTTCACACAGTAATGTGTGACATGATTTGTCAGTGCAAAACCCTCGAGCTTTCCTCGACCTTTCCACTTATCAATACATTCATTTCTGTCTAAATTAATATCTTATTAGAATAAGAATTTGCCGATATGCCATAAACCTTAATAAAAGGATAAATCTTTTTAAAAATATATAAACGGGAAATAACGACAAGACGAGGATCTAAAGCTTACACGTTGTTAAGGCATAAATATTAAGCGAAAACTAGAGACTTATATTCAAAGAGAAGGTTTGAATGACCTCTTAGCTGAAAACTAGAGAATTGAATTGGTATACGTTATACCGAATACTTAGTCTAATGGAGGTGTTTCAGATTTTTTTTTTTTTGTTTCGATTATAGTCGTTTTACCATCTTTATGGCATTCGCGACTTAGAGGTGTTTCAGATGATGAGTTGAATTTGTACCGCAATAAGTGTCTATTAGTTTGGTTCCATCAACCTACCGGAATTTTCAATATTTTCAAGCGACGACCGTTAAGAAAACTTGCGGCCAAATAACTTTCTTTTTTTATATGAGGGCGGCTGAAATTTAGTAAGCCGAAACGTAAAAAAACAGCAGTTTTAATTTCTTGCAAAAACCCAGATCAGTTTTTTGGGCAAATGTACAAAATGTTTATGGTCTGTTTTCGAATTATTATTTGATTATTTATTCAACAATTGCATTTTTTCATAACGTTTCACATATCAAGGTCTTTGAAAGTTGCCTTAGAGTTATCCAAATGAGATTCATATTTTGATAGAATTGTTTATAATTGATTCGATCAAGATAAAACCCATTTTGTGGACTGGTGGTGTTAGTATTAGTGCAATTAAGATGCTATCCATTATACCTTTGAAAGATGTAGGTATTCTTAAGTCTTAAGTAGAATTTAGTAGATATGTGTAACTAAATAAATTCCAAGAATCCCGCATTAGCCTAAATAGCTAAGCGACCAGGGACGCCCATGATCGTGCGCTTTCGTGTTGTGGATACTGGCAGTTGTGACAGAACCACACCCCTATCTATGTCCAGCCAGATAGGTTGAATCGTCAGGGCATCTCTGTCAGCCAGGCAGAGGACTGTACTTAATTTGATCAATACAAACACAATCACCCGCTGGACATTTTCTGGGCAGGATGATCGTTTTGAAATTAAGTTTAACTTAACCATCTCCAGCTAAGCTGCATGGTAAGGATCGATCGAGGCTTTGCTTTGTAGGGAAAAAGTCTGGTCTGACTGTCGATCAATGCTAAATGAAGGGGCTAGACGCTGCTGGCCGCATGTCGATTTTTATTGGAGAACCGTGGTCCAGCGCAATTTTCCTCGGCTTCCAGATTGTTACTTTGGCAGAGGAAGATCATCCTCGGAGCGATATGAAACCACCTAACCAAGCGCGCGTCATCTGACAGAAAACGAGCTCACCATAAACTTTGCGTTTTATTAAATCCATTAATTTTAATTAAATTTGTACGTAATTATTATTAAGCGGAAAGTTTATAGGTAGCACATGCGCACAATTGTCGGGGAGCTGGTTCGGAATTATTCAGCAGAAGTTTGAGCTCAGCTCAGCTCGTTGTCTGCCCGGAAGCAGGCTGATAATTTCGGATCAAGAAGGATCGAATGCATTTATTTAGGCTTGAATAGAACCTGTTTTAACCATCTTCTTGTGATGATAAGATGCATCGTAAACGGCGTAAAGTTCACACTTATAGGAAAAACGATTAAGGTCATTTATCTAAACTTTGTCCCATGAATTAATTTATAAGATTTGCTTTTTGTCCTTCATTTTTTGTATATTTATTCGAATTTCGATTTTGCATTTTAATTCTTCATACTGAATTTTGAAAGAAAAGGATACACTGGGTTTTGTCGAATTGATTTTTTTTTTTCGAATTTCAAAATGCCAGAGAATATTCCAGTTTGCACCATATACTGGAGTTTCATTTCTATTGCATGTGAACAAAACATTTTTCATACAAAATTTCAACTCGCCCTACTGGTCATCGGCTTGGACTTCTAATACGATTCTTAATTCATGTACAATTTATTTTGAATGAACTGAGCAAAAGACAGTGTAGATAACTTCATCATCTTTTGGCAAAATTATTGTCAAGTGTCAAGTGTCATCAAATGCAAGTATTTTTACTAAAATCTTCAAACCTGCGTATAGAACCAACATTATTTAGTAAACCGTGCGTCCAGAGATGGCGCGAATGTTTTTCCTTTAAATTCCCCCCGTATTTACCTGAGTCGGTCGCATCCAACGATGATCGATTGCGATTCCGGATGCGTGCCTGGGCCTTGCCCTCGGGGTGCAATTTATCTCTCGTGGGTGGTGATTTCGACGAAACGGGCTGATCGCTGTAGACTGTCGTTGGTGTAGGATATTTTTGTTGTTTCAGTTATTTTTATTTTTTGTTCGAACGAAACCGCCGCCGTGCCGGGAATCATTTGAGAGTGCATTGTTGTGTGTGGAACATTTTTTTTTGGTGTGATGTTTGTTTCGTGCATTTTATTTGGCGTTTATTTTGGTCGAACAGGGTGCGGTTGTTGAATTTTGTTTTCGTTTGTGCCGCGCGACAGAGAATTTTCGTGGAGGAAGTGTGCATGAAAATAAAGTAAAAAACAAGAATGGAAGGCATTAAAAGAGCGTGGTGATCAGGGGTGTCAGGTGTCCTGATTTATCAGGATTTGTCCTGATTTTCGAGAGGCCGTCCTGATTTTTCAAAAACGCTTGAATTGTCCTGATTTTTAAAAAATGGCCTTAAAATGTCCTGATTTGTCCTGATTTTTTAAAAATATCTAATTTATAACTAAATGTATTGTAAAATGATGAGAACATCAAACAAATTTTAAATAAAATAGTTTAACCAAATTAAGCAATAATATTCTTCGGTTCTAATGATATTTAAATAGTGTTTTTCGATATTTACTACAGTCCAGCCAAGGTTATTTTCACTTCGTTTGCATAATTCCAGGCGTCATGAGTGCCTATATTTCACCTTTAGTTGTGCAATTTAGTCAGAACTGCATGTTGTTTTCACCAATTTAGTGGTGTCCTGAAAAATCCTGATTTTAGTCTCGGCGGTGTCCTGATTTTTGACAAAACCACCTGGCACCTCTGGTGGTGATTGAAGTAGGCATTGAATAGACTTTTGTTGGTAACTTCGTTTGTGTATAATGTGATTATGGCAGATTTGTGGGCTTTGGCAGTCAAAGCAGCTTTGTTTCACTTCAAACCAACAATAAGCTTACTTGAGCCGGATTACGTCGGATTACAATAGAAGATGTTGAATTCAAACGGTGCATCTTGTGTAAATACTTCTTGATCTTCCAGGAGAGTGAAAATTAAAAAAAAAGTGGAAATTGCCAGTGACCAGGAGATTTAACCGCATTGTTACGATGATAACGTTAGCTTTGCAATTGATTTAAATACGCCTAGATCGACTTAAATTTAGTCTTACCCCAACTATAGAATTCCTATGTATCTATGGATATGTTAGAATAATTCCTCAGTTAAACTATCAGATTTCACTTCAGTGCTATGCCTAAATTACATTTCGTTCATGATTTTCTCTTCTTCTTTTTACAGGTACATAAATGAAAGTTCCTGAGTGAATGGTTACTAGTACAAGTCCAAGACTAAAACTTGAATAAAGACTGGAAATAGTCCGGAAAAGGTCCATATTTTAAAACAGGCTACGGAATTCAAGGATTCATTTCTCAACAGAAGCATCCATACGGAGGAACACAATGCATCCTCCAGCACGTGAAATACGCGATATCATTTTAATCGGAGGTGCAACATTGTTGCGCGTTATTTTTTCCCCTTAAAGGTAAGTCGACCAGTTGTTGTTTAAGAAACTCGCAACTTTCCATCAGACTTCTGTTAGATGTGATGTTGTTGAAGTCAGTGGTCCAAAGTAAGCCGATTTACCATTTATTTAGATGCTTTTATGCGCGGTTTTCGATAACAGTCCTCCAAGTGGGAAGCAATACCCTAACGTGATGTTTAGTCCAGTCGGTGCGGTGCGGTGTCATCGTGAATTTCTGAGGAAACGAGAAAAGACACTCCAGCAAATTGTTCGTCGAATTGATTCCGATAACCCACATTAATCAATTACGGTACACCGGGGTAAGTGCAAACTCGGTTCAAGTGCAAACGCTCAACTTTTTTCGGCCCTAAAAATGTATAAAATATTTCTTCTATACGAAACTGTTTATTGACGTAACTTAACGATCTAATAGAGATAAACAAAACTTTTATGATACCAGACATCGAAAACAAGGGACTGATTGTTTATATATTATTCCAAGTACGTACAATACTTAAAATGACTGTCTTAATTTTCGAAATTTTGGCTATAAAAAAGGTTTAAAAATCCACTTTTTTGTTGTAAGGTGAGTATCTCGGGTTGATATTCAAATTGGAGTAGAAATTTGCTGATAAATCTTCTGAGTATCCGGACAATAATGAAAATTATGATAGCTCTTGTCATCTCGTACTGTGAATAAAGGCAAACGAACTACCGGGGTAAGTGAAAACGCACCTTTTTTCATAATGTATCGCTCTTTTTAGAACTCGGTTTCGATTATGGTTCGAAATTATATAAGGAAGACCAGAGGGTTCTACAATATTCGGAAGAGGATATTAAGAATGATCTTAATTCCATGCAAACTAAAGGCGTCCCATTAAAAGCAGCTGCCACAAAATTTGGAATTCCAAAAAGAGCTTTAGGAAACGTGGAAGACTAGACGTAAAAAGTACAACCCAAGGTAGATGTTCAGTTTTATCAAAAAAAAAAAAAAAGTGAAGGAGGATATAGCATATTGCATCGAAACCATGGAGAAGTGGGGCTTTGGATAACAAAGGAGGAAGTCTTTGAAGCTATCAGACAATACATTGCAGCAAGTGGAATTGAAACTCCTTTCAAGGAGTCTATTCAAGGCGAAAGCTTTTTTCTTGGCTTCAAGCACAACAGGCTTTCTCAAAAGCGGTCTCAGGCAGTAGAAGTTGCTAGAAAGAAAGGGATAGACCCTTTCATTGTTTCTGGATATTTTAAGCTCCTGAAAAATGTAACTGCTGAAGTTCCGCCAACGCGAATTTTCAAGGTTGATGAGACGAGCTTTTGCTTAGACCCTTCCAGAATCCGAATTGTTGGAGGAATGGGCAAAACAGTACATCGGGTCCAGGAAGAGAAAATTTTTCTGTGCTGATGGGAGGAAATGCTACAGGTGATAAACTGCCACCCTTAATTATCTTTAAAGGAAATCATGTGTGATATTCGTAGGTAGCAAACAAAGATGAATTTCCGAGTACATGTTATGCAGCCACTACAAATGGATGGATGGAAGCGTCAATTCTCGAAAACTATTTCCGAAATACTCTCTTGAAGTCTGGGCATTTGTCTCACGTTTCTATAAGTCTAATCCAGAAAGCGCGAGTAGGTACTTATCATATGCCGCATTTGGAATTAACTCGATGGCCACATAATAGCAAGTGGATTTGCAAAACGGGAATATATTTTGCAAATATTCAATTCTCGAGGACAAACATATTATAAGACTATTAAAAAGAATTCGCAAGCAACATGTGCTGAGAGTTCCTAAAGCGTCAAATCCGCTCGAAAGCGTCCCATCGATTTTTCTTTTCACGGTTTTGCTGAAGAGAAAGGACAAATATCAAACAAAGGAAAAAACACTTCTGCAAGTCAATACTAATGTTATGAATTCGTTTTGATACATCTTTGTACATGAAAATAATCAAATTTTCTAAGGTGATGGAAAGTATTAGAGAAATATGAGGTATCAAAGAAAGAAAGAACATAAGCCAAAAATCGGTATTTGGTATGTACCGATTCTTGGTCGAAATTGTTGTCGAAAATCGGTATAAATACCGAAAAATCTGTATGTGTGGCATCGCTGATGGTGATAGAGAAAACAAGAGAAATCAATAGTAGGAAAGATCACATGCGGTATTATACATGGTGTTTCAATAGAAGGTCCAGCAGTTGATCGACGGAGCTCGACATGTACGCTTGCGTTGGTCGATTCCATCACGTTCACCGAGGTCAAATTGGTTAAGGCGCCGTTGTTTGTACTTGAAATTAATTTTTACGGCCTTATCGGCGAATGTCATGTTCTCATAGTGAGAACATTTCATGATTGGAAAATTATAGATTGGTAGAAAACGATTAGAAGAAAATTACAGGTGTTGAAAATGAACGGGTAGAAATTTTTATGTAGCATTTTCACCAAATACTTTTTATCAAGCATGGATCAACTATTTTGAAGTGTTAGAATCGGACAGGGTTGAGTCTAACACAACACAATAGTTGATCTTGTGTGGTTCGCACCGTAAAACTTGCAGTGCGAACGAACAAAAGGTAAGCATGTGGTCGCTCTAAAAAGCTCCCGTTGTACTGAAGCGGAGATTACGGGTTCAAGTCCTGCCGGTGAGCCGTTGTATCTTTTTCGAAAAATCCATGATATTTACGGCTTATGTTCATTCTTTCATTGATACCTTATGTTTAATACTTTCGAAAACTTCTGCAAGCTCAAACGATTCTGAACCCCGTCACTCACCAGGAGAAATTTTCTTGGACTACATCAAGCAACATCCAACTTCAGTCAATCTTAAAAGAAAAAGAGTTTGTGCCAGAGTTGAAGTTTTAACTTCTCTAGAAGTTTTAGAAAAATTGAAGGAAAAAAAAATCCAAAAAATGGATCCTTAACGAATTCGATCCTGATCAAATTAAAAAAAAAACAAACCACTTTTTATCATGTTATTTATTTAAGTATAAGTTTTTTTATAATACAAGTTTTTGAAATAATCACCTACATGAATTAAATTAATTTTAATATCGTATCACTAACCCCTGAATTTTTTTTTGAGAAATGAAATGCGTTTGCCCTTGCTCCATAAACGGGGTAAATGCAAATTTTGATTTATTTTTTCTAAAAAATGCAAATACTTTTTGCCATTATTTTTTCATTTTTTCTCGAAGAGAATTTTCTACAGAGCAAATTTCGGGGTACGAATTATTTGTTGTAGGGGAGAGTGGGGTATCGTGGGCCATGGGGAAGCGTGGGCCACTTTTAATATTTCAGATGTTTGTTGAGATAAAAATCTCAAACCAACTGTCATCGTCGTCGCTTTGCGTGAGCATATATTCCTATATGTTGTTGACTGAAATACGCATCATATGCTTCTTTTATTTATCAAGCTAAAAAAAGTTAGAAAAATTTATTTACATAATTAAAAAAACACCCGCTAATTGCATCAATGGAGAACCTAAAGTTCATAACAAAAATATGCTCATACGCTTATGATCTCAGTTTTGTCATAATCTTTCACGTGGAAAAGGAATTTTTGATGAAACATCAATAAGTTGAACAAACGCAACCAATTTGAAAATCATAGCTTGTGGGGAATCGTGGGCCACACATCTTGAACCACCTATATTTTACGCTTTTATACTCATTCAGAACTTAAAATACGTGTTTCCTATCTGTAAAGTTTTCTTATGCCAAATGAAGAGTTATGAAAAATATTTTGTCCATCCTATATAAGGAATTTGGCCAAATTGCTCGCGAGCCAGGTTTTGGAATCTATGCGATCATACACAGCTCTCTTTTTTATTTCATCATCTGAAATTGCTTTAGAATAACGAAATGAATTGGGAAATCACAGTTTTAGGACAACTCATAAGCTTTGCATGTTATCTAGTCAATTTGGATTTAGTGACCCACGATTCCCCACCATTTTTAAAAATCCACAAAATATTGCTTTTTTTAAAACAGTCAGAATTTGGGGAAAATAACTTATTGAAATTTTTCAAATATTACCTTATGATAGCTTGAAAATGTAGAAAACCATGCCATTTTTTATTTCCATTTTATCTCAAGTTATGGAACAAAGAAAAAAAGTGGCCCATGATTCCCCACTCTCCCATACATATTTTTTTTGCCTTGTGGAATTGAACTATGGGGAAATCCGTTTGGACCTGCCCCGGTGTACCTTATATGAGAAAATTGTCCAGTGCGTGACTATATTTAGCTTAAATAGATGGGGTTCATGCTTTATGATGTTTAAAAAAGTTAATGGATGAACTTGAATGAAAAATTTAACTTTAAGTATCACAAAAACAATGACCATTTATTATGGCCTGACCAGTTACAAGCTTTCTAAAATTATAAATTTAGTCAAAATCCATTCAGAACCAAGAGAGTTTCAGCGAAAGAAGAATTATGGGTCATTTTACGGCTGGCGTTATGAATTGGTTTATATTCAGAACTTCATAAAGAAACTCTATTTAAAACTTTTTATTCAATTCAGTAGGTTCAATTACACGATTGTTTTGAAGAACATAAATTGTAACATATAAAACGACTTCCAAAGGGGTGTCACATGTGCATGTAAGGTAAGGTAATAACACCATTTTTGTTTATGCTGATGATGAGCCAAACATGGAATGTACATTTTAAATTTGCTGAAGAAACCGAAAGGGAAATTGTTCCGAACAATAGATTATCAACTATTCCGACTAAATTTATAACGCCTGTTCTCGCGACGAAGGGCGCGCACATTCAATCGGACCAGAAGGGTGCGCTTTCATCTTATTGTGTTTGGTTTAGAATAAGCTTTTATATTGGTTCCCATTCCATTTTCAACAGATAAAGTGATCAACATAATGACGATGTCCATCCGGTTCTGTGCGAAGTTGCTTGTAGTAGGTACTACCTAGCTCTAGCTCCTACATATTTGTGATTCGATAACGCTGAGATCCAATGCGAGGAGACACGAGTCAACACCTATGAGAGAAAACAATACAATGACCGTCACCGAGCGAAGAACCATCAAGAACCGTGAGGCTGGATAACTCAATAGGGATCGATCGTATTTCTTGGCCGATGAGGAGCTGTTTCTCAATTTTGTTTTGTGAACGTCCAGTTTTGAAATTTCACACCGAATATCATCATAATACTTCAAATGAGTGGAATTAGAAATTTGAGTTTGAAATTCTTAATCTTAATCCTGATTTTAAATTCTTTATCATAACATTGGAATCTAAATTCAGTTTGTGATTGTGCTCAATAGTTGTAATTGAAACGTCTTGAGAAGCACTGCTGCAACAGGTAGCAAATTGGTTCTGGAAAAACAAGGTGAAACATACGTAGGAAACAGAAGAGAGCAATGTAAGCGTAAGATTTATGTTTCTTTATGCTTCGTTGTCCAGCGAGACAGAACTATACCTGCCGGAGCATACACATATTTAGTCCTTGGATGGAAGTACTGAGGTTAAATTATTTTCTCTGCCACCGTATACCCAGCTAGGTACTGATGCCTTGATGCATCCAATCCAATGTAGGTAATGGTTCCGTCCTCATGAAGGCAGCAAATAAAGACGCAAGCGAGCATTGTTAGCTCGGCTTGATCAATTATTTCGAAAACCCATAAATTGAGTTTAATTCAATGTAATAATTTAGTTGTTTGAGGTTCGCTATGGGACACAATGGAATTCAATACAAAGTATACTCAGGTTTAGAAAAAAAATTGATTCAAAATTGAATTTCACAGATCAAATAAAGGATCGTGAACCAGATCTAGAATTCAGAATTCAGATAATTTCACAGAATTCAGATTCAGAGCTCATATTCAAAATTCAGATTCAGATTCAGAGTTCAGATTAAGAATTCCGAATAAGAATTCAGATTCCGAATAAGAATTCAGATTCTGAATTCATAATTCAGATTCAGAATTCAAATTCAAAATTCGGATTAAGATTCAGAATTCAGAATTCAGATTCAGAATTACGTTTTATAGAGTAATCGTTTCGAGTTGCATAGTCGTGGTGATGGGAAATCTTCACCGACACCTGATCTTCATCTTTTATTCTAACCACCTACCAAACTTTCTCTAATTTAACCAACACAAAATCAACAAACAAACATACGGCGATTTATATCAACGAACTTAGATTCAGAATTCAGAGTCCGAATCTATATTCAGAATGCAGTGTTGATCTTTATAGTTATGATTGAAAAATGAATACCGTAATCCGGGGTAAGATTGATCAGCGGGGTGACATTGATCAGTTTGACCTTACTCAAATAAACCTATTCCATTGAAATTCTTACTAACTATGGCCAGTGTATCTTAATCTTGGACCTTCAAAAACTGCAGAGCGTTGATGAATATTTGATCAATGGGTTGAATTAAAAATAAAATGATCTGAACAACCTGAACCTGAACGATCTGCTCTTCCGCCAACACATTTCTCAGCTTCAACAAAATCTCAAACGTGATCCATCGTCATTCTGGAAACACTTTAATCAAAGAAAACGGAACGCATCTATTCCTGCAGACATGAGGTTTAATGGAGTCACTGCCTCTAACTCGACTGAATCGGCTAATATGTTTGCTGATTTCTTCCAAAGTGTGTATATTGTCCAGCTAGTACCGACTCTGACAGCAACTACATCGCCTCTATTCAATCGTACGATATCAATTTACCTTTACCGTGCTTCACTGAGCAGGATATCTACGAACAATTATCTTCGCTTGACCCAACTAAAGGTTCTGGTCCAGATCGCATACCCACCACTTTTTTAAAACTTTGCGCAGCACCTTTAGCTGCCCCGATTTGTAGTATAATAAACCGGTCACTATCGGAAAGATCGTTTCCCAGAGCATGGAAAATTGCGTCCATCTCACCGATTCACAAATCAGGAAATATTAACTGCGTAGAGAATTACCGACCTATATCAATCTTGAACTAAATATCTAAGATTTTTGAAGTCCTAATGCATGAACGAATATATTCCGCTGCAAAACTTTTTATATCTCAGGCTCAACATGGTTTTATGAAGCGAAGATCAACCGTAACCAATCTGATGTGCTATGTAAGTTCTTTGAGTAACAGCATGGAGAAAGGTTTTCAAGTGGACTCTGTTTATGTAGACTTCGCAAAAGCGATTGACCGTGTCCCGCACAAAATACTTGTAGCTAAGCTGGATCAGCTAGGTTTTCCTGAATGGACGCTTGAATGGATTGAGTCATATCTCACGGACCGGGAGTGCCTTCACGAAAATTAAAAACTTGCGCTCGGAAACGTTTGCCATCCCGTCTGGAGTTCCTCAGGGTTCCTCATAATCTTTGTGAACGACCTGTGCGCAATTCTTCAATCCGACACTCTATTGTAATTGAATGCCGACGATCTGAAGATTTTTAGAAAGATTCACAGCACTATAGACTGTCTCGCCCTGCAAGCGGACATCGCTACATTAGAGAGCTGGTGTCAGATGAACGGAATGCAAGCAAATGCGAAAAAGTGCAAGATCATTAATTTTACCCGATCAAGAAATGTTATAAATTTTGACTACCAGCTATCCGGCCTCTGTTTGGAAAATACAAAATCTATTCTTGATCTAGGGATTAAAATCGACAACAGGCTCACTTTCGCCGAGCACATAGCGCTAACCGTGGCAAAGGGATTTGCAGCATTTGGGTTTCTTCGCCGAAACACAAGGGATTTTGACCACATATATGTACTGAAAGCCATCTACTGCTAGTCCGTTCGTAGTATCATGGAGTATGCCGTCCAGGTGTGGGCTCCCTCTCAGAGCACTCAATGCTTTCGCCTCGAACGAGTTCAACCTAGCTTCGTAAGATACGCTCTCCCGCGTCTTCCCTGGAATGACCCGCTCCGACTCCCACCTTATGAGCAAAGGCGTGCTCTGATATGCCTAACTACACTAGAAAAGCGTCGTATTGATCTGCAGCAAGCCTTCATTTTTGATACCTTAACCCACCGTGTTGACTCCGCATACATACTGCAACGCGTCAATATATACGTTTCCAAGAGGACACTTCGGCGACGTCAGTACCTCTGGATACCCTATCACCGTACTGTATATGGCCGGAACCATCCAGTTGATAAATGTTGTGAAAGTTTTAACTCAGTGAGTCATTTGTTTGATTTTAATATGTGTAAACGTAGGTTTAAATTAGTTTTAAGCAGAGTTTCTTAGGCTTAAGCAACTAGACACAACCAAAGACGTAAATAAATAAAAAAAAGCATTACCTTTTCAGTTTTATGCTAGCTGCGGAAAAAGAAACCAAAACAAAAAAACACAAACCAACAACCAGACTCTATAAGTACACCGCCATCATAAATTAAAAAACAATATAGAATAAAACACACAGTGCAAGTATTTTGTTCAAAAAGTGCTACAAAAACCTACAAAAAATCAACAATAGCCCTGGAAAAGAATTTTTAACCGTAAGTCACACATAAAATTATAACATACACAAAAAATCCAACATATTTTAAAATAGTTTGAAACAGAAACCGACAGCAGTAAACGATACACCGTATCAAACCGGACAAAAAAAACGACAACTTTTTCGGTAAGAATCACTTAGATTCTGTAGACGTCAACTTAATTTTGTAATAAATTTTAGTCCCTGATGAAGATCCTATAAGGATCGAAACGTAGGATATGTAAAAATAAAGTCGTTTTTACTAAAAACTTGAGACTGAAAGCCGAGAATCAACCCATTAAAAGTAAACTAAACAGTCGCCCCAAAAAGAGAATTCAGATTCAGAATTCAGATTCAGAATTCAGATTCAGAATTCAGATTCAGAATTCAGATTCAGAATTCAGATTCAGAATTCAGATTCAGAATTCAGATTCAGAATTCAGATTCAGAATTCAGATTCAGAATTCAGATTCAGAATTCAGATTCAGAATTCAGATTCAGAATTCAGATTCAGAATTCAGATTCAGAATTCAGATTCAGAATTCAGATTCAGAATTCAGATTCAGAATTCAGATTCAGAATTCAGATTCAGAATTCAGATTCAGAATTCAGATTCAGAATTCAGATTCAGAATTCAGATTTAGAATTCAGATTCAGAATTCAGATTCAGAATTCATATTCAGAATTCAGATTCAGAATTCAGATTCAGAATTCAGATTCAGAATTCAGATTCAGAATTCAGATTCAGATTTCAGATTCAGAATTCAGATTCAGAATTCAGATTCAGAATTCAGATTCAGAATTCAGATTCAGAATTCAGATTCAGAATTCAGAATCAGAATTCAGATTCAGAATTCAGATTCAGAATTCAGATTCAGAATTCAGATTCAGAATTCAGATTCAGAATTCAGATTCAGAATTCAGATTCAGAATTCAGATTCAGAATTCAGATTCAGAATACAGATTCAGAATTCAGATTCAGAATTCAGATTCAGAATTCAGATTCAGAATTCAGATTCAGAATTCAGATTGAGAATTCAGATTCAGAATTCAGATTCAGAATTCAGATGCAGAATTCAGATTCAGAATTCAGATTCAGAATTCAGATTCAGAATTCAGATTCAGAATTCAGATTCAGAATTCAGATTCAGAATTCAGATTCAGAATTCAGATTCAGAATTCAGATTCAGAATTCAGATTCAGAATCCAGATTCAGAATTCAGATTCAGAATACAGATTCAGAATTCAGATTCAGAATTCAGATTCAGAATTCAGATTCAGAATTCAGATTCAGAATTCAGATTCAGAATTCAGATTCAGAATTCAGATTCAGAATTCAGATTCAGAATTCAGATTCAGAATTCAGATTCAGAATTCAGATTCAGAATTCAGATTCAGAATTCAGATTCAGAATTCAGATTCAGAATTCAGATTCAGAATTCAGATTCAGAATTCAGATTCAGAATTCAGATTCAGAATTCAGATTCAGAATTCAGATTCAGAATTCAGATTCAGAATTCAGATTCAGAATTCAGATTCAGAATTCAGATTCAGAATTCAGATTCAGATTCAGAATTCAGATTCAGAATTCAGATTCAGAATTCAGATTCAGAATTCAGATTCAGAATTCAGATTCAGAATTCAGATTCAGAATTCAGATTCAGAATTCAGATTCAGAATTCAGATTCAGAATTCAGATTCAGAATTCAGATTCAGAATTCAGATTCAGAATTCAGATTCAGAATTCAGATTCAGAATTCAGATTCAGAATTCAGATTCAGAATTCAGATTCAGAATTCAGATTCAGAATTCAGATTCAGAATTCAGATTCAGAATTCAGATTCAGAATTCAGATTCAGAATTCAGATTCAGAATTCAGATTCAGAATTCAGATTCAGAATTCAGATTCAGAATTCAGATTCAGAATTCAGATTCAGAATTCAGATTCAGAATTCAGATTCAGAATACAGATTCAGAATTCAGATTCAGAATTCAGATTCAGAATTCAGATTCAGAATTCAGATTCAGAATTCAGATTGAGAATTCAGATTCAGAATTCAGATTCAGAATTCAGATGCAGAATTCAGATTCAGAATTCAGATTCAGAATTCAGATTCAGAATTCAGATTCAGAATTCAGATTCAGAATTCAGATTCTCTTTTTGGGGCGACTGTTTAGTTTACTTTTAATGGGTTGATTCTCGGCTTTCAGTCTCAAGTTTTTTAGTAAAAACGACTTTATTTTTACATATGTATGTATGGATATGTAAAAATAAAGTCGTTTTTACTAAAAAACTTGAGACTGAAAGCCGAGAATCAACCCATTAAAAGAATTCAGATTCAGAATTCAGATTCAGAATTCAGATTCAGAATTCAGATTCAGAATTCAGATTCAGAATTCAGATTCAGAATTCAGATTCAGAATTCAGATTCAGAATTCAGATTCAGAATTCAGATTCAGAATTCAGATTCAGAATTCAGATTCAGAATTCAGATTCAGAATTACGTTTTATAGAGTAATCGTTTCGAGTTGCATAGTCGTGGTGATGGGAAATCTTCACCATCAACTTATTTTCTTCTTTTATTCTATCCGTTTATCATTTTTAATTCTATACATTCTTACTATAAAGACACTCTCACTGATTTGAAGGGTGATACGGTCAAAATTTGGTCAATATCAACTTGACGTATTTCTTTCAATTTTGCATTTAAAAAACCTGAACACCCCTCATTGTAAAGGTGTGTGTGTAGAATGTTGCTGATATTTTGATTTTGGAATTCACTCTTCAGTTGTCAAAATGCCGTCCAAGGAAGAAGAGCAGCGTATCAAAATCAAAATTTCTCGCACGCAAAGCTGCAAAATCGCTAAAAATTGCCAAATCAACCGTTACAAATGTAATTGAAGTGTTTGGGGAACGTTTGTCGGCAGCCAGGAAGTCTGGATCGGGGGGAAATCGAAAACCGGAAGCCGCTGAGACGACAAAGAGAGTTGCCGGTAGTTTCAAGCGAAACCCTAACCTCTCTATCCGAGATGCCGCAAATAAGCTGGGTGTATCGTCTACAACCGTGCATCGAGTCAAAAAACGAGCCGGACTATCGACTCACAAGAAGGTAGTGACTCAAAATCGCGATGATAAACAAAATACGACGGCCAAAGCGGGATCCCGGAGGCTGTACAAGTTTGACTGCGTGGTAATGGACGACGAAACCTACGTCAAAGCCGACTACAAGCAGCTTCCGGGACAGGAGTTTTATACGGCAAAAAGAAGGGAAAAGGTAGCAGATATTTTCAAGCACATGAAACTGTCAAAGTTCGCGAAAAAATATCTGGTTTGGCAAGTCATCTGTACCTGTGGTTTGAAAAGCAGCATTTTCATAGCTTCCGGGACTGTCAACCAAGAAATTTACGTGAAAGAGTGTTTGAGACGTTTGTCTGCTGCCTTTCCTGAAGAAACAGGGTTGTTCCGTACTGTTTTGGCCGGATTTGGCATCTTGCCATTACGGTAAAAAGGCCATGGAGTGGTACGCCGCCAACAGCGTGCAGGTGGTTCCCAAGGACAAGAACCCTCCCAACACGCAAGAGCTCCACCCATTTGAGAAATACTGGGCTATTGTCAAGCGGAACCTAAAGAAGACATAAAAAACTGCTAAGGACGAGGCAGTTCAAGGCAAACTGGCTTTCTGCGGCGAAGAAGGTGGACAATGTGGCTGTACAAAATCTGATGGCAGGGGTTAAGCGTAAGGCCCGGCAATTCGGATTTGGAAAAGCGGAAGCCTAACTGAATATTTTTCCTGAATTTTATACTAATTAAACTTGAAATAGAAATTTAATTTGACTTTTTAAATAAACGATTTCACCGATTTACACGCGTTTTCCCTTGACCAAATTTTGACCGTACCACCCTTTAACTAACACAAAATCAACAAACAAACACTTAGATTCAGAATTCAGATTCCGAATCGCTGCAGCGCGTTGTTGAAAACTGCAGCGCGTTGTTAAATATTTAATCAATGGGTTGAATTAAAAATAAAATGATCTGCACATCACCTTTTCAGTTTTATGCTAGATGCGGAAAAAGCACTCAAAAGTGTGCTTATTTTATTTTTCCAAAAAATCAGATTGTTTTCTCAATAGATACGAAGAGCTTTCTATAAAACTTTTCATATTTACAATATAAAATTCTCAATTGTATTCCTTTTTCTATAAACCACTTGCTGCATTTTGAGTAGCTATCACCGGTCGTGTTTGCCTTCGTATTAGCTGTCCTGCTGTCAGTGAGTTCAATATTTACGTTTTGTATAGAAGTGCAGTTTTTTGTTCAAAAGTTTTTGTTGAATATTTACGTGATAAACGCCCGCAAATACATTCCCCGTCCAGGTACAAGGTCCTACTCGAACTATCCGAAGGAAACCTTGGAATTAGCTTTGAAGGCAGCCGAGGAAAATGGAATGTCCAATCCAGGAAGCATCGCGGCACTACAGAATCGCTTGTATCCTTTCTGATCAAGAAAATTCGTTAAAACCGTCAAAACAGAGACTGATCATTGTAGCCCCGAAGCATCAAATTCTGAACAGAGACGGATGAAATCGAGGAGTCCAGTACTGGTTTTAAAAATATGAAACATGTCACATTCCCCTTAACAGAAAAAAAAAATCGCAAAATATTGCAAAAAGTAATTACAGTATTCACAAGTTAAAAGACAACTTGTCCAATTGAAGCGACTCTGGAAATATTTTCTTAAGAATTTTATTCATTTCAATGTTGAGAAACTCTACAAGGCCTCTGTCATCAGAGCTAATTCAAAAACATCTTGACACAGAACCGAAATGCCGCGACAAGTGCTCAATGCAGTTCAATGTGACCGACATAAAAGAATTTCATTATGATTGAGTGCTACCGTCGAGTGACAATGGTTGTACAATATATGGAGCCAGCCAGCAGCACATTACGACTGGCCGGCCGGAGTTATTCCATACATCTCGCTCCAAGGTCGGCAATTTTTTATTCCCATTTATCAAAAACATAATACTGAGACAGTTCTCGGCTAAATGTCACCCGTTCACCTTCATTTCATGTTATCGCATTTAATTCCTGAATGATTTAGATTTTATTGAAAAACATGCTCAAAAGCGCCACAAATGTAAAGTGGTATCAAGCGATCGTCACACTTGCCGATATTTAGAAACGGAAAGCTATCTTAGTAGGCTACAACCGAATAGGTTACAACAGAGTCACGACATTTTTCACTTTTAGGTTACATCATAGTATCATCGTCGAGGTACTTGCATCAGCCCTTTCTATGAACCCAAGACGGGCTAATCGGGATGTAAAAGGCAGAACAAATGGTACCACAATATTTGTTTTGGAAGTTTTTTCTCCTTCCGTAGGGGATTGTACGCCGGTGTCATCAAAAGGCGCTAGAAATCGAGATTCGGGAACGTAAGTGGAGATGGATTGGGCACACGCTGCGAAGAGATGAAAACGAGATTTGCAGAGAGGCGCTAGATTGGAATCCAGAAGGTCATCGAAGAAGAGGCAGACCCAGAAAATTCGTGGCGGCGAAGCCTAGCCGCTGAAATCCGAACTGTCGACGAGAATCTTAACTGGGACCAGGTGAAGACGCTGGCTCTGGATCGTCAACAATGGAGGTCTTTTACCACGGCCCTATGCACCGGAGGATCGGCGCGGGATCATTAAGTAAGTAAGTAAGTAAGTAAGTAGGGGATTGTAGCTATTCGATTGGTTAGAAAATACAACCAAAAGTACATGTATAGTTGCACTATTTATCATTTCTCAAGATGACTTTTTTCGGCAAAGAATCGTGCTTTCATTTGAAGATTTTTTTTTGTGCACATGGTTCGTTGCACCTTTCGGTACAAACAACTGGAACAACATTAAATAAAACGATTCACAACAAAGTAGGCATGAGGTAGCAAGTGCTTTGTGGAAGTACATGATAGGTTCGTGTAAACAAATGTTGATCGTAATCTCCGCTTGCTTCGATTGTGAAATCGATATTTAACTGCCCATGGCGATCACTGGAAGCTGACATTAGATGAATCAATTAGAATGAGTTTGACGCAAAGTGTGAACCTTTTTCATTTTTAGTTTAGAAAATAAAAAGGTTCTGGTGAAGTTAATTATCGATTTTGGAGTGACTAATCAGTAGGCGCATTGATAATTCTTCTAATCAATTAAAACTTTGAAAAAAAATCTAGATGTTTTGTAATCTTCAATTGACCTTTTTCAACCACAAACCATCATAAGTAGTATGTTGTTTTCCGAAAGTTTACGGGTGATGTCGAACAGTTGTCATTAACGAGTTATCGATTCCAAGAATAATGGGAACCCGTCTGTTACCGCGTTTAATTTTTCAACGCCTGCTGCGTTTAAAGTAAATCAAAGCATTCACGGTTTTAATCCGATACCAGTCGATGCCACCAGTTCTTGTGCAGCAGGCCATGCAGGAGAACAAGTTCCGGGATTCGCGCCAACACTTTTGCGGGGCACATTCGTTCCACTACTCGCCGCAAAACAATTTGTAAATGAGCGTTGTTAATACCCGACGTCTGATTAATTAATACTGCCCCGTTCTTGGTGCAATTGCAACAAGCCAACAACTGCCGAAGCCGTTGAGTCCTACTGGATTCTGTTCGTAAATAGGTAGGCACCATCATCTCTTGAATCGTACCAGTATCGATGGTAGCCCTCTACCTGCAAACATAAATGGCCTGAGCAAATGAATTTAAATGACCACCGATCGGATCGAATCGAATTCAGAATGGAAGATCTGCCACAATCAATGGGGTTGAATTAATCAATGTAAATAATAGTAATATTTCAATGGAAGCTTTACTGATGTGCTTGTAATTTCGTTTTCTAGAAGGCAATAGCATTCGAATTCCAATAATAACTACGCTGAATAAGAAAAAATGTATATGTGTTCGGTATATTATTGTGCCCTATGCTCTCAAGCAGGCATGAAAATTTTCATTCATTCACGTTGACGGCGAAATTTATTTTGGAAACGTGTGAATTTTAAATTTTGAAAAAAAAAATAGATCAGGTAGAACTTTTTACAGGCAACAAAATGCTGTCAAAATTTTGAATGTCCGATTACTAGTAAACGAGTTATAAGCAAAAGAAAGTGTCCCATTTCTAAAAGAACTAAGCTCTAACCCTCATCCGTCCCTAAAATTTTTACCCGTTACACTGCCGTTCTAAGCAAGAATGTCCCATGTGACTTTTGGATCATTTTCACTTTTACGGTCTCTTTTAGTGTTAACTTTCGAATAAAAACACAAACAAGTATACTTTGTTCTGAACTTATACGAAATTTTCATCAAGGTGGTTGTCTCTATGTTGATAGTTCTACGCAAGAATGTCACACTAGAGAAAATTCTATGAAAAATGCAAAATGTTTTCTTCTCAATCGGTTGCAAAATCTAGACATTATGGCAGAAACATGTACTATTTGTTTGTGTGCACGACTCTTTTGCTTGACCTTCACACTTAAGTTGGTATCAATTAACTGCCTCCAACAAAATTATGGCACAAAACACTGAACTTTCAATGAAACCCTCTTTTTCTGTTCCATGGCCCGAAATTCGATAATTGAAACCAATTTTACGTTCCTCAAAACTCCCTTGTGCCATTTTTTCTTTTAAAATTATATGTAAAATTACGTCAGGAACTTGAAAACAGTGATCAGTGAATATAGACGCCCCTTTCGCCGACCCTTGACACGGAACATGCTACCTGGAGTCAATTGCTCATAGTTTATAACCCTCATCTGAACATTTTCATCTCAATCTGATGCATGATCACGACAATATCGCGAAAACAGTGAGCAACTAACATGGACGGCCTTTTTTTTGACCACGATTCAAAACTTGACACCTGAAATCAATTATATTTTCTGTTAAACTCCCATGTGCCAATTTTCATTACAATTCTATGCTCAATCAAGAGAATATCGTAAAAACAGTGAACAGATAATAACCCCTTTTGCCGACCCCTGAGTCAAGATTTGAAACCTGAAAGCAAAAGAGCGTCCCTCAAAACTCCTATGCGGAAATTTTCATCTCAATCCAATGTAGAATAACGTCAAAATCACAAAAACATTAAAGTTGTTTATGGACGACTCCTTCAGCCGACTTCTGATCCGCAATTCGAAACTTGAAATCGATTGCTCGTCTTTCAAAACACTCATGTGCAAATTTTCATTACAATCCAAAGTATAATAACAACAATATCGCAAAAACATTAATCAGTGAATATGGACGACTCCCTTGGCCGACCCCTGACCCTAAATTTGATAACTTTAATCGACTGCTCGTCTCTCAAAACACTCATGTGCAATTTTTCATCACAATCCGATGTATAATAACGCCAATATCGCAAAAACATTAATCAGTTGATATGGACGACCCCTATGGCCGACCCCTGACCCTAAATTTGATAACTGTAATCGCTTGCTCGTCTCTCAAAACACTCATGTGCAAATTTTCATCACAATCCGACGGAAAATAACGTCAATAACGTGAAAACAATATTTGTCTTGTATGGACGACCCCCTTCAGAAGGGGTCGTCCAAAAATCTAAAAACATTTTTCATCATTCCTGGTCCTAATGAGCATCCATACCAAATTTCAGATCTCTAGCTCTTAAGACGGCTGAGTCTATAGAGGACAAACAAACAAACAAACATACAGATAATTGCTTTTTATATATATAGATATATTAAAAAATATTTATCAATGATTTCAAGAAATACTCTGACTTTTTCATAAAATCTCTTTTTTATATTTGCAAACTTTTTTCAGTCATGTATTGAATTATATTTTTTACCATAGAAGCAAAACCTTTGCAAAATCATGATATTTTACACAAAATCACCTGGAAAAAGTAATTGGAATCTGGTTGGAACCTTTTCTTGAGTAGGCATATCGAAGAATTTGATTTCTTAAATCCGGTTTTAACATAAATTTTGTTGTTCATCAGAACACATCTATTATATTGCGTAAAAACCGGATGCACAGATTGCGATCTTTGGAACTGATCATTATTAGTTATTTACTTGGTGTCTACTAATCAGGCAACACTTTTTGCCTGCCGGAAATTGATTTTTTGAACTATTTAAGGAGTCTGCATTCAGTTGTCCCCAATAATATATTTAAGATCAAGGGTTGCACTCCCATGGTTGGTTTGAACTTCGTGTGGATCCTAGAGTGGCTCCTTATACTTCTTAAACATTTGGTTTGAAAAAAAAATTCAGAAAAAACCAACAGTTCTTGAGCTTTCAAGTCAACAGTGAAGAATTTTCGAGGCGCAAAATGTGTAAAAGGAGCAAATTTGTGCAAAATTCTTTTTACCATGTCTTTTCGCATCGTAAATATCTCAAACACACGTTAACTTAAATATCCATAAAAAAAAGGCAAGATAGTCCTTTTCATAACCCACACAACGCTACTAAAGTTTTGCATATCCGAGCTCTATTAACGTAGCTATCACCGAAATAAAGTGCCCGGATACTAAATGATCATAGCCTTAAGTCGGTGTATGTCTTTTTTTTAACATTCCACTTGAACATGGACGTGAAGTTTGATATCAAACTTTGAAATCAATATTCCAATCATTATATAACAACAGGAAAAAACAGTAATTTTACAGAATGTTTTGTCACACATCACAGAGTTTTTGAAATATTTCACAGATTTCACATAATTTTGTAATTTTTTTCATTTTTTTTTCAATGACTTTTCAATAAAATTGATTAAAGTAGCGCAACAAAAAACTGTCACAGATTTTTCGAGTACAATCCCAGAATCCAGTGATTCTAAGAAATGCCTACAAAGACATGAGGATTATTTTTTTTTTTTTTTATTAAGGACCTTTTTGACATTCGGTCCCCATGTGGATTAGGATGTGTCGTTTTGCAACTTTATCCGAATTTCAAAAACCGTGTTGCCTGAAAAGTTTTCTTTTTGGCCAATAGTTACGAGCGATATATTTTTTTTTTGCAGATTTTTAAAATGAGATTTAACTACCCGAATTTTGATTAAAAATTATGTATGGGAGAGTGAGGAATCACAGGCCACTTTTTTTCGTTGTTCCATAACTTCTTTATTATAAAAGATAAAATGAAAATAAAAATTGGTATGGTTTTCTACATTTTTTAGGTATCATAAGGTATTTTTTTTAAAGTTTTTAATAAGTTATTTTCTCTACATTCTGACTGTTTGAAAAAAAGCAATATTTTTTGGATTTTGAAAAATGGTGGGGAATCGTGGGCCACCAAATCCAAATTGACCAAAGTTTATGAGTTGACCCAAAACTGTGATTTCCTAATTCATTTCGTTATTTTAAAGCAATTTCAGATGACGAAATAAAAAAGAGAGCTGTGTATGACCGCATAGATTCCAAAACCTGGCTCGCGAACGTTTTGGCAAAATTTCTTATATAGGATGGACAAAATATTTTTCATAACTCTTCATTTGGCATAAGAAAACTTTACAGACAGGAAAAACGTATTTTAAGTTCTGAATGTGTATAAAAACATAAAAATATAGGTGATTCAAGATGTTTGGCCCACGATTCCCACAAGCTATGATTTGCAAATTGGTTGCGTTTGTGTGACTTATTGATGTTTGATCAAATATTCCTTTTCCACGTGAAAGATCATGACAAAACTAAGATCATAAGCGTATAAGCTTATGTTTGTTATGCACTTTAGGTTCCCCATCGATGAAATTAGCGGGTGTTTTTTTAATTATGTAAGTAAATTTTTCTTACTTTTTTAGCTTGATAAATAAAAGAAGCATATAATGCGTATTTCAGCCAACAACATATAGGAATATATGCTCACGCAAAGCGACGACGATGACAGTTGGCTTGAGATTTTTATCTCAACACACATCTGAGATATTAAAAGTGGCCCACGTTTCCCCATAGCCCACGATACCCCACTCTCCTCTATGAAAAAGCTATAACTTGTTCGGAGTATGTCACTTTTGTTTTTCTTGGATATTTTGTTCTCACGAAATGCAAATGATATTATAATATGGAGCTTACTGGAAAACATTCTGGCTACAACTTTGCCAAAGATGGCGAAATTGAGGTGCGACAAAAAAGTTATAACGTCCCACACAGAGCATTCTTTTTTCTTAAAAAGAAACTAGCAGCACTGACAGATTTTCCATCTATTTTTCAGAAATATTATTTTAGCATAAAAATGTTTTTTGTTCTGATGAAATTATTTTCTCTATCATTTGAAGAAAAAAAATTAAGGTTACCAGGATTAAGAGTTACTAGATGTCATGATTTTGCAAAAATTACTTAAACCAGATAGAACTGTCTTTTTTTCTTCAGCTTTTAATTAAGAACAAATTTGAAACATTAAAAAAAAAGATTTTTATTAAATTTTAGATATTTCCATTTAGCTTATTGCGACCAAAGAAATCCATGCCTATTTTCAAAAGAGTTAACCTTGTCTGAAGCCTCCGACACTGTACAATGGGGAAAAAGTGTATAAACCGCGAAGAAGTTTAATATCTTAACTCCTACACGGATCAAATCGATGATAATATACTTTTCTTTAGCGGAAATGTGGAGAATCAATTGGAAATATTTGCAGACGCCACACGGGCTGACTAATGCAGATATGCCTTTTAAACTCCATTTTTTGTAAAAAAAATCCAGAAAAACACTGGTTCGAATTGGAAAATTTTGAACAAAACCAGACCAATCTTGTGTGATTTTTCGCGAGAAATCGATTGAAGACTATTTGAGCCACCACACGCATCAGAAACTAGTGTAATGGCCATTTTACCCAATTTTCCAACATTTTTTATATAGTTCAGAATAAGCTGGTTTGGACTGGAAGTTTTTGGAGCAAATGCGACTTATCTAGTGTTTTTTTTTTGTTTTTTCGAGGAATTTAATGAATGCCATTGCTACCAACGCACGCATCGGAAAATGGAGTTATGGCTGCTTTAACATCAGTTCCCCTACATTTTTAAAATATTTTAGAAAAAGCATGTTTGGATTGAAAATTTAAACCGCATCGAAAAATAGAGTTATGGCTGTTTTATCTTAAATTCCCCAAACATATTTCAGCCATAGCTCCATTTTCCGAAGCCTGCGGTGCCTCAAAAAGCCTTCATTCGATTTCTCGGGAAAACCACACAACCAAAACAGGACTCCATATTCCAATGCGTACGGTGGCACAAATAGCCTTAATTCGATTCCTCGGAAAAAATCACATAAGATAGATCTCATTTGATTCAAAATTGCGAAACCCGAACAAGCATTTTCTGAACTATATTAAAAATTTAGAGGAATTGAAAGTAAAACAGTCATAGCTCCATCTTCTGACGAGTGCTGTGGCTCAAATAGCATCCATGCGATTTCTTGAAAAAAATCACACAAGATAAGTCTCATTTGGTTCAAAATGTTTGTGGGTAAAATCAGCAATAACCCAATCTTTCGAAGCGTGTGGTAGCTCAAATAGCCTTCATTTGATTCCATGGGAACAATCTCACACGATAGGCCTACTTTTCTTTAAAATTTTCTAGTCTAAGTCAGCCACGAGACACCCTAATGAGGTCCTCGATATCAAATCGATACTTGTGCATTCCTACAGAACTTAATGGAAAATTAAACTCCGATCTATTAACTGCATAAGAATGGCTGTATACTTCTGAGCTTAAAATAAAATGATATGAGAACCGATTGTTCGGATTAATGTAGAATTCCACACGCTTCTGAACTGATTCAATTGATCTAAACAAAGCCTCATAAATTTAGTTTAGCTAAATCGTGCAATTTCATACTGTAGAACGATTTAAAATATCACCACCATAATTCACAACTCAATCTTGAAATCTTTCTAGTGTAGGTATATAAATACTCCCACGATTGGCAAGTGGCTTAACGTATCCGAAATCAGTAGGTTTCGAAAACAAACGTATGAACATGGGAAGGGAGTTGTAGATCAGTTTATTTGATCCATTCACTTCTTAAGTCGTGCTTCCCGATCACATAACACATCGGATTCTGGTTGGTTGGTTCCTGCAATTAAGAATGTCATTGAAACACAAACGGAGCGATGGATCAATCTTTACCCACTAAAGCTAACTGCAGCGAATAAACTAATGATCATGGGGTGCTTTTAGATTCGGTGTACATTCCACAAAACGCTCAATAACGTCAAATCTACCACTACTGGAGATTAGATGAAAATGGCATCACGTTTTGGCGGTCAGGCTCTCGGATGCTGTTGGTTGATGGACCGACAATAGATTCCTTGGGTGACGATGCAACTTTGGATTAGATTTCAATATAATATGTTTTGTTTTAAAACCAAACGTGACGAGCCATCGTTCATCAACTACCAGAATCGGTTGAGCTTGCCTTGACAGCATGTTGATCTAGTCATCCTTGAACTTATCTTACGCGCTGGCCTTCTTTGTTGCCGCCAATTTAATCATTTTCTAGCACTTGAATCAGCAACGTTCACACTTCTTTTAGACTCAACTAATGCATCTAAAAAAATGATTGATACTTTGAAACAAATCTGATGATTCTTTCTTGGTACATTTCGTACTTGAAAATTATCCATCATCCTGAAAGCTTGAACGTTACTACAAAACGTGTTACAATTAGCTTTTGATTGTCAGTATTTCCTGACATAAATTTTTCATGGAAATTGTTTCTCAGTAGAAAGAATTAAAACTGTTCCCAGCAATAATTATTCATCATGCTCATAGAGTGCGAAATGTTTCCTTTATTTTTTGCTTTTTTATGCGTTTTTTGTGGGTAAGTATGAATATACAATCGGTAATATATTAGGGTAAGTTATGCTGATGATTCACGATTGTGCACATCAAAGTTACGGAAAACTTCATGGCTCATACCTCTGAGACGGTTGCTTAGATGGTAATACATACTGTCAATATCTTTGATGAACAACATACCATGTCTTTTTTATTCTGCGCAAGGTTATTTACTCAAATCCGTACTTGAAATTTTTACCCGTGTTATAGTCCCTGGAGTGTCGATTTTACACTCCTGACTAAAAAAACCAATAATCTCTCTTGTTTCCTAACCGATTAATACAACACTTATAGTTTCGGAAATCTCGAGATGTAACTCAAACAGGCTTCTCAGTCAATATTCAGCTTCAACACTTTAATTTTCCGTTATTCAAAGTCTTGGAAAAAAAATCCGAAAAACATGCTTCGTTGAAAAGACTGTAGATCAGCTACGGAATGTTAAAAAAAATCATTTAATGTTTAATAAAGCTGAAGTTAACAGCTATACGTTGCACATAAGGATATATTTTTTGGAATTTTTAAGGATCATGACCACAAAAAATGTAATAAAGTGGTGTGAAAACCGTAATTTTCAACCAATAAACCGTCAAAATTGTTTTAGTCACATGAGATAAATTTAGAAAAGAGGATTGAAAAGTTGACGCAATGTGGCACATTTTTGCATTTTTACAATGTCAAAAACGATACACAAAATTTTTGACGAATTTTCAAAGGTAGCAGTTTTTCGAACTTTTTGTGAATTTGCAATTTCTAGGATTTTCTTGCACTCAAATTCAACTTTGCACTGGTTTTTGAGTATGATCTTAAAACATTCCAAAAAATATACCCTTATGTGCAACGTATAGCTATTAACTTCAGCTTCTTGGACATTAAGTGAAATATTTTTAACATTCCGTAACTGATTTACAGTCTTTTTTCCGAAGCATGTTTTTTCGGGTTTTTTTTCTTAGACTTTGAATGATGGAAAGCCGAAGTGCTGGAGGTGAATGACATTTGGGAGTTATATTTAAGTTAAATTTAGAGGTTTCCAAAACTATAAATTTAGTAAAAATCGATTGAGAAACAAGAGAGATATACCGGTTTTAAGCGAGGAGTGTCAAATTGACACTCTAGGTCTGATTAGATAATTTTTTTTGGGGTTTCAGGGTGCGTCCATAAAACAATGAATGATGCAAAGTTCAAGATTTCAAGAATTCATTGAGGGTCCC
>NC_073692.1:244385104-244411987 GCF_029784155.1 Uranotaenia lowii | reverse complement strand
CGGGGCCGCGCCGGCCAAAGAAAGAGTAATGTAATATGAGCGGGTCATGTACAGGTGAGATAACATCGACTCACCATTGAGACTGCTCGCGGTGGGATATCGGTCGCTTATGGAAAAATTTCTTCCACTGAGCCGCCGTCTTCTCACTCATAGTGCACCGTGCGCGTATCACACTAGGAACAAATAAAAAATGGTTCCTAGATTGTTTTTTTTTGCAAGCAGGCCGTGACAAAATTGACTTGCGCGTATTCACCACCAGCAACCAGGCGATGGATGGTTGAAGTTTTGTTGCAGACGAATTTCAATAAGAAAGCGCCATTTTATCCTGGACCCTAAACGAGGCTTTTTATATGCAAACGCGACTATGGGAAATTCAACGTTGGGTACATGCGCCTTGATTTTAGTAAGATTTGCAATAGATTTCAGTGAAGGTGAAGAAACGAACCCCATAGATGGACTTGGACTACATGTTCTAAATATACCTTTTCCTGAAAGCTATTGATCTTCGACTATAATTCTTTTTATTTTCATATTTCTCTTTCTATCCTCCTCTTTCTTCTTAAAAGTGTTAAGCTAAGCATACAAATTGTAAAAATATAATACTTGTTCAAGCTTAAAGATATGAGCCAATTCAAATTAAGAAATTATAAAAAAAACGAACCTTGGTACAATTATATTAGTAAGAAATTGAATAAACTAAATCAATAAGAAAAAGACATGGAAAAAATTTTAAGAACCACGAAAATTTCATTTTTTTAAAGCGGGAATACCAACTGAGATTCATATAATATCCCAGAAAACGATCTCCTCAGCATACAGAGAACAATAAAAAAATCCTAGGTTGTCCAAGTTCCTTTTCAATTCACCGGTTCGGTTGAATCAGAGATTGCCACAAGTTGACCTTCACAGCATAGCAGGTGGTTGTTATTCGCGCGCTTAGCTATAATCCCACACTTTAGAACAACCGACACAGTGCGGACAACCTAGCAGCTATCAAGGTGACAATGTAGCCTACATTAGAATGACATTTCCATCCAGCAATCGATCGTTCGTCATGGCAACCAAGCAGTCGCGGCCTACCTCGGTGTGCGCTTGGAGAAGCTGGAAGTAGGTACCTAGTCGTCTAAGATGGCCATGAGTTGGGATAACTTCAGCTTCCAGTACAATCTTTTGAAAATGACGAAATTTTTGAATCCACAAACCCTAATCTTACTGTTTCTGTCCCAAAATCCATTGAAAATCGTGTGGGTATCTTATACATTGATTGAAGCAATCCTCAAAACATTTCTTTTTAAACAAAGGATCGCATTTAGATCCCATTGAAAACTTGTGCCCTGGAAGATCATTTTATTCGGAACTTCCTAGTGTCCAACCATTCTCAATGCGCAAAATATCAACCCGTTCCACGCACAACCCTCGAGGCATTATTTAGGTACCTACGTTTTGTGTTCCGTTGTCCGAAATGTAAACTAAACCGGGTCTCCCTCACATACACATAAGTTCACTGGCATCAAAATAAATTATCCATCATAAATCGTGATCGGCCGCAATCAATGATTTTCAATCAATCATTTTCCGTTTTTATTTTGGAATGTGGCCGGTGTTGAGTCAATAGCTTAGTTTTTACTTTGCCGTCTAGAGTGTTGGCGTTGAGTGTTTCCTACAATTTAAAGTACCAACTCCGATGGCGACGATAGGGGTGGGCGCAATTGGTTCGCAAATACCTACAAATCCATGCCAACGCCGACTGTGTGCGCTCGTGAAGTGCCAACCATCAAATCGACCCACTGATCTAACAACAATGAACGCCTTTCGGTGCTCGAGCAGGTAAGTAAAGTTGCTGTAGGTCATTTCCTCGATTGGCCTTCGTTGTTCCGCCCGTAATGCGGGTGAAGGTGCCAAATCGAGGTGCAAGTAAGTAATAGATGATAATTATGATTTCGGCAGGACGGTTACGTAAATACCTAATGGCCAGCATTGTTTTTTGCTAGCGCTCTGCAAATTTGCTCTGCCGTAACCTAGAGACATAGGGAAAAGGAAAGTGGTAAAATTCTTTTTTTGGTTATCGCGCAACATTGTTTGGGTGGCGCAATGCCTACTTCTTTAGGTGGTTTTGTTCCATCAACATTTATGGCTTGCTTAGCCATGTTTATCTTTATCCTGGCTAACTAGAAGGATATATCAAGCAGTACCTGTTTCTTTGGAATCTCTCTTGATAAATAGTTAGATCAAGCAGTATTTAACGAGAAATTGTGCTTACCATAAAAATACAAACATTTTAAGGTCTTAAGTACGATTCACTTCCCTTCTGATTGTGAAATGAGGGTCCAATTTTCATTTCGATTGAATTGTTATGCGTTACTGAAATGATTCTTTCTTTTTTTATCAATTTCGAAATGTGGATGAAAGTAGTAGACAGGATAACACTTGACTCGAAAAACATACTACTTCGTTTTCCACTTCATTCCGTTTTAGATCATCTCTTTTTATTCCTAAACCTCGAGGAGGTTAGAGTGCGGTATTTGGCATTGCCATGTAATGGCCGAACACTGTTTATGTTTTGGTGCGTATGTCAAATTATTTTTTATAAGTGCATCGAAAGCAATTGACCTGATCACCTGGATAAGGCCAAACTGCCATGGTTTAAAGCTGTAGCAAGAGTCGCCTGCTTGCAAGTGTCCTAGCTTCGACACGGCGGGGTGGCCTTTTTTTTTAATCGAACACACACATACAGGATCTGAGTGAAACTTCCTGTTTCTTTGAAGAGATCTAATTACCTAAGCTAAGCATACATCTTTTCAGGATAAGATGGCTAGTATCGGGTAGACGCTATAACCACCAGCACACAGAAAGAGTACTATGTATGACGTGACCAAGATTCGATCTCATGACATCTGGCTTAGAAGACTTGAACGCTATCTTCTAGACTATGGTCGGCCTCCGCCCTAGATGAAGAGTTCATCTGTTCTAAACTACGGAGCACACATGGCTGATAGCTATGAACGTTTCCAGTGCGAACAGGATACAACTTTTTCATCGCGGTCATGATTCCCATCGACATCATCATGTCGGAAGCAAGAGCTGTTCAAGTGGCAGAAGCGATGTAACACACGGTACGCCACACCATCGTTTCACCACAGATGAATATCGCAAAATAATTCAAGCCTAGTGAATCTCGAGATTTCTGCTGGACATCCAACGTCAAAACGCAACGAACTAGAAACTACAGAAACCTTTGCGTCCTTCGACTCAGGTGATCTGTTTCCTGCCAGCGTCAACAGTCGTCCTGATCCTGAATTCGTCTAAGGCAATGGGTTTCTTCAGCCTGTGCTATCAGCAAAGTATAATATCACTCACTATTCTTCTCCATGTGAGTAAATTAGATTTCCAGTGATAGTCAATGATGATCTGCAGCTGAGTCGTAGTAAGTCGAAGTAAGCATTTGCTAAACAAACAACACACAACAACACGTGTTTGAATATGAACGATCCAAATGCTGACGAGTTTTAGGAGCATTTGTAGGCTCATGTTGTGTTTTTCATCGTGGTAGATTTTTAAGCAAATAAGTTTTATTTTTAAGGTTTTAAATTGTGATTTAATCCATTTTCATATGTGTTAACGAGTAGTGCTAATGGACAAGTTTAGCTTTAACGTATTTTGTTGTTGTGAAGTGTAGAAAGGAACTGGACGTGTTGTGAATTGGTTAATCGATGACCAGGTGGAAAATAAATGAGCAAAAAATCTAACTAGGTGGAGCTAGTGCAGGTTCGAATGATGGAAATTCAAATCTCTCCAATCGCTTCCGGAAAATCTCCGATCTCCGAAATCCGGATGAGGAACTACATCGCCGGTGTCATCAATGGGCGCTAGAAATTGAGATTCGGGAACGTAAGTGGAGATGGATTGGGCACACGCTGCGAAAAGATGAAAACGAGATTTGCAGAGAGGCACTAGTTTGGAATCGAGAAGGTCATCGAAGAAGAGGCAGGCCCAGAAACTCGTGGCGGCGAAGCTTAGCCGCTGAAATCCGAACTGTCGACGAGAATCTTGACTGGGACCAGGTGAAGACGCTGGCTCCGGATCGTCAACAGTGGAGGTCTTTTACTACGGCCATATGCACCGGAGGATCGGCGCGGGATCATTTAGGCAAGGTAAGGCTTCCGGAAAAAAGTCGTTTGTCTTCATTTAAGATCGGTAAGATTATTGAAAAAAATGAATAGCAAGAAAAGTATACATTTGTATAACTTTTATCAAAAAACTGGCATGAATTCTATTGAAGCCATCATAATCAAACCAAACAAAATTGTTGAATTAAGGGTCGTCTCCAATTCGCAGAAACTAGAACCAGAAAATATTCGGTAAAATGTTTAACGTTTTTCAACAACAGAGCGCGCTAGTTATTTTACATCTCTGAATCATAGCTTCAAATCCGGCTTAGTTAGCAGCAAAGACAAAACGTAACATGTGGATCGTTTACAATATTGCGAATCGATTTAAGCTTTTAAGATAATCATAACGAAACTATAAGCTCTTAAAAAAATCCTGCCACAAATATTGCAGTCCGAATAAATTTCTAATTACATTCCCAAGCAACCAAAAGTCCCATAAAACATGTACAAAAAAGTTTGCTCAGCCCCAACATGGATATGAAGTACGTTCTGCGCAGCTCAAAATCAATGAGATACTTTCAAGTTCAAAAACTTCCAACAAATTCAGCTTCCAGCGGCCTTTTAATTCAGCTTCCAAACAATCGTAAAATGAGCAATTCTCTTTTTATCTCAATTGCATTCAAGTTCAATAATGAGTACATAAAGTTCACTCAAAGGAATTGTTAAGAACCATCTTTGGAGGCGTGAAGGAGAACGGAGGGTGGAGGCGAAGGATGAACCACGAGCTCGCGCGACTCTACCGTGAATCCAATATCCAGAAGGTGGTGAAGGCTGGATGGGTACGATGGGCAGGACATGTTGTGAGAATGCCGGACGACTGTCCTGTAAAACAGGTGTTCGCTGCTAATCCGGTAGGAACGAGACGAGCAGGGGCGCAACGAGCAAGGTGGTTAGACCAAGTGGACCGAATGTGGGATGTCCGAGGAATTGGAGAACGTTTGCCATGGACCGGGGAATTATGTTCGACAAGTTATGTCGTAAGACGAAATTAATAAAAAGATTTTAGATTAGTTCAGAATGATTCCAATTTAAAGTAAAAAAGCTATACACAATTTTTTTTAATTCAAAATATCTTTCTACACTAAACATCTTAGGGGCCGTTCAAATATTACGTAACGCAGTTTTCGGTCATTTTCAACCCCCCCACCCCCCTACGTAACACATTCGTCTCAGATTTTCTATCCGAAATCCATAAAGCGTCACAAACTCTTTCACCCCCTCCCCCCCCCCCCTAAACGCGTTACGTAATATTTGAATGGCCCCTTATCCTTCCTTTCTTATAGCTTGTATCGACTGATTGAAATTCAGTTATTGTATTGGTTGATAGTTTTTCAAATCAATGTAAGGCATTTATTATCAACGCATGACTTATTTTCGTAAAGACTTATTCACAATAACCTTTCTTCAAATTTTGAAGTTTCTAAAATGTATCAAGATTTTTGAATGGGCATGATATGTGTTAGAAGGCATTTAGGGTTTTACTTGTAGCAATAAAGGAAATTTCAACAAAAACTGTCGAGAATAAGATTATAAAAAAAAAACAAATCACACTAGTCAAAAGTTTCTCCTGATCACCCACAGTTATTCAAAAAAAAAAATTCTAACTTGTTGATAGAAATTTAGTCTCGATTATCGAATTTGATTAAGATAACACTACGCTTGCTAAATCGCCCAGATTTTGGTCGAGTTTATGCTCTTTTGTTTACAATCAAATAAAAATTCGAATTGAATGTGTTTGCGTCAATATTTTGTAAGGAAATTTTATCAAAATAAATTAACTTTTTTTTTTCTGAAAATATGATTTTAAATTAACAGATGTATTTGGATAAATTTAATAAAAGTCAAGTGCTTTTCTTTGATTTTGATTTTAAAATTGTGATATTGGCGGATATTGAAGAAAATCTCCCGGGTTTGCTCGGCCCGGATACTTGCGGAATATCTGGAAAGCTTAGGTTAGAATAACACCAGATTTTGTGGTTCCAAATTTGATTATAAACATTAAAATTCGATGTCTGTGAAAAGAATTCGGATTCTGAATCCAGTTTATTATTACTGAATTTCAGTTTGGTTCATCATTGTGGAAAAATTCTGATTCGAATCTTGGTTTTGCATACTTTATTTTCAAGATAAAATTCAACTGAAAATATGTGGTTTTTTGTTTAACATTATTTAAATTGCAGATTCTTCTTAAACAAGTTTCAATCTAAAACCTTTGATTTTTATCGATTGAACGAAAAGAGAAGATAAATATGATCTTAACCGCAAACCTAATCTCTTGTTTTTGTTTCTGAACATTTGATTAATTAGGGCTAGGTGGGGTAATTATGAACAAAATTACCCAGTTTTTTATACTATCAGCTCAAACAAGTAACTCTTTAATGTTAAAATTCAGGAAAGTAACCAAAAAATGAATGACTGGTTGCCTTCCCCATATTAGGATTTTTTTTTTCATATTTTTAAGTTGCAGCTTGTGGGCGTGAAACGTTTGTTCATAATTACCCCCTTGTCTATGGGGTGATTATGAACACTGCTTCGATTTTTGTTACGTAATGACTTTTGATGTTGGCTATATTCCTAGATTGAAACTACCTCTAAACAGTGCATTGTAGTGAGATTTGTTGATTTTTAAATTTTGCTGTTGGAAAGTTATGGGCTATTTTCAGTTTTACATATGTAGCTGGGAGGCATCTTTTCATATTATCACAGACCCACAATTCTAAAAAACTCATAAATTAATGTTTTAGGCTTATTTTCAAGATAAGAATGGTTATCGTGATTTTGTGCTCAGTGCAGTGCTCAGAAAAAAACGTGTTTATAATTACCCCGTATCTTTAAAAATATGGGGTAAATATGAACACTTCTTTGTGCGTGGGTGGAATTATTTTTCGACAGAAATCTTATAACACCACATCAAGCATCAATAACTTGACTTAAAACTTTTAAAAACAACATTGTATCTCCATTCACATTGTCGAGGGAGTCAATTGATATGACACGTGGGGATTTTTTTTTTATTATCTGTCAATTTGCGCCGGGGGTCTTCAGATTTTCCCCAAAATTGAAAATTTGGTTAATTTTTGCGACTTAAAAACACATGTATTTTTTAAGATTTCTAACATTTTTATTTTTTGAGTTAGCTTCGGTTAGATTTTTTTGTCAATAAAAAATAACCATTTTTCAAAGCTACATAACTCTGCTATTTTTCAACGGAAATAATAAAATAGCACATCAAAATGCATTGAAATTTCATCAGCTTTCCATATAAAATAGTTAAAAAAAAAATAAAGACCTTCAATATGAAAAGTTGTAAATAAACTTTTAATGGCGTCTAAAAGTACCGTCTGCACCACTGAATATTTTGCAAAAAATAGCATTTAATAGCTCAATTTATGATGCAACTTTCATCTCAAGACACCAAAGTGGGCCATCAACTTCTTGAAGAGTTATGAAAGAAATAATGACAACAAATCTCTTTTTTTGCATCGGAAACAAACAATGGTCCAACAACTGCACTCACATATGGAGGTAGCTCGCACTTCTAACAACATGGAAACAAAAGAATTTACCAAAGAAGGTAAAAAACACTACTTTTTCGTGCTTTGTAGAGTGTTTGCAGCATAACTGACTTTAAATTTTAACCAAAATTGTTAGTATCTTATTGTTAAAGTGATATAACAAATAATGGAAATGTTGCATTTACAACCTGGTCATGTGCTATATAACTTATTAACTTTTCGATCAAAGATCATTGTGAAGCATAATCAATGCCAATAGTAGAAGGTTTAGTCCCTGTGTTTGGGATCACAAAAATGTGATTAAAAAATGAAATATAGACGTGCTTTACATAGTTTTTATATCGGCAGCTAAACACTGGACACCAAAATCCTTTCCCATTGATCAAAAACAAAGAGTGTGGCACAAATGTAGAAATAATCGAAGAGCTCAGTATGGCCGGTAGACTGAGTCGATTTGGGGTGATTTCTGAATTTCTCAAACCCTGGGGTCTTAAAAGCTTCGTTTTGGTCCAAAACTCATCCATGATTTTTGCAGAATTTTTAAGTAACGTTTACATGAGTAAATTTGAACTTTTAGGTTTGTATGGGAAAATTGAATATTTTGTACTGAAAAATCAACATAATTTTTGTTTCTTCTGTGGAACCGAGCCTGCTAATGGTTTTTGTGCCAATTTATAAATTTCTTACAGGAAATTATCCGCTGAACAACTTTGTCGAATATCATAATTCGTATCTTTTTTGACAAAAAAGTTATTAGCTGTTTAACAGGGGTATGTCTTTTAGCGTTGATATACAAGAAATTCATTTGACACCACTGCTGGGTGCCAAGCGAAGTATTGCAAGATCATTTTTCATGCCAAACTTCTTGGGACACAAGCAGTGATGGCAATTGAATTCATGGTTTATCAATCCAAAAAGACACACCTGTTAAACAGCTAATAACTTTTTTGTCTAAAAAGATACGAAGTTATGATATTCGACAAAGTTGTTCAGCGGATAATTTCCTGTGAGAAATTTATAAATTGGCACAAAAACCATTACCAGGCTCGGTTCCACAGAAGAAACAAAAATGATGTTGATTTTTCAGTACAAAATATTCAATTTTCCCATACAAACCTAAAAGTTCAAATTTACTCATGTAAACGTTACTTAAAAATTCTGCAAAAATCATGGATGAGTTTTGGACCAAAACGATTTTTGGACATAACAGTTTAGCTGCAACACTCTACCTCCCCTACTTTCATAACAGTCCCATATGCAAAAACAAGCAAGCGAGAAAATTAGCTTTTCCTGTTTTGGAATACATTCTTAAATTGTGATCACCACTTTCGGCATAAACGAAAATCTTTTCTAGGTTGTCATAATAAATCGTAAGACCTGAAATTTTCGAAATTGGGTTATTGGTAAGGTCGAGGCACCATTTTTATTCCTTATGGGACTGTTAATCGACCATATTTAAAACCTTTTCCAAATCTACTCGCGTAACAGTCCCATACAGAATATTTTTTTCTCACCAAACTACTTTCAAAGACTTAAATTTGATCATTTTTGAACTTCTAAATGCAATTTTCAGAAAAAGAAACATACAAAATATCGTGAATTCTACATTTTAGGTTGAATCTTTTTAACGATTTTTGTTTGCATCCGATAGTTTTTCGCTCAGGAAGTCATTCCTAAGGAAGTCAGACCTGCCTTCGAAAAACTCGTGTGAATCATTTGACATCAAGTGAGTTAATTTTTTTTAAATGATTCAAAGCAATAAATCGAAGACTATTTCGCCGAAAAAAGCATTGAAAAGTAACCAAATCCGCGGTATTTCACATATGGAACTGTTATTCGGATATATTTCATTAGGACAGCCACAAATAGATATTTTTTTCGAAATTTGTAGAACAAAACCTCTTTTTTAGTGTTTTATTTGAATCCCTATGTTGACCTAAAATGACGAAATTTCATATGGGACTGTTATGCGAGTAGGAGCATTCTACAAAGCACAAAAAATAGTGTTTTTACCTGCTTTGAAAAGTTCTTTTGTTTCCATGTTGTTAGAAGTGCGCGCTACCTCCATATGTGAGTGCAGTTGTTCGGCCATTGTTTGTTTCCGATGCAAAAAATGAGATTTGTTGTCATTATTTCTTCCATAACTCTTCAAGAAGTTGATGGCCCACTTTGGTGTCTTGAGATGAAAGTTGCATCATAAATTGAGCTATTCAATGGTATTTTTTGCAAAATATTCGGTGGTGCAGACGGTACTTTTAGACGCCATTTAAAGTTTATTTACAACTTTTCATATTGAAGGTCTTTATTTATTTTTTTAACTATTTTATTTGGAAAGCTGATAAAATTTCAATGTATTTTGATGTGCTATTTTATTATTTCCGTTGAAAAATAGCAGAGTTATGTAGCTTTGAAAAATGGTTATTTTTTATTGACAAAAAAAATCTAACCGAAGCTAACTCAAAAAATAAAAATGTTAGAAATCTGAAAAAATACATGTGTTTTTAAGTCGCAGAAAAGAACCAAATTTTCAATTTTGGGGAAAATCCGAAGACCCCCGGCGCAAACCCGTCAGATAATAAAAAAAAATCCCCACGTCTCAGAACGATTTTCGTTTCTCAGAGACATGAATTTTGTTAATAACTGTAACTACAAAATTTAAAAAGTTTGGTATGCAAGTTATTAAGTTAGGAAAAATACTCCCGGCACATAAAAACTTTATAAGTAAAATGCCTTTTTAAAACCTTTTGTAAAGAAATGCAAGTTATTACTGTAACTTATCAATAAAATGACAGACTATTACATTTGTTCAGTTTTGAGACTCTACTATGACCCTAACGGCGCTTACAGCGTTTGTTCGAAATTACCCCTTATTCATAATTACCCCACTTAGCCCTACTACCAATTTCTCAAATGGCCATGCTTATGGTTAAATAGAGTTAGCTTACTACTTTCTAACTGAAATAAATATAAAAAATTCTAATCCTTAATCAATTTTTCAAACTTTCTGAAGCAAAAATGGGACTTTCAGGACTTAATTCCGAAAGTTTATAATTGAAATAAATACCTTACTTTAATGCAAAATAACTCAAACCTGCATAATTATATATAAAATTCAATTTGTGTTTAGTAAACACTGTTTACTATTCTTCACGTATGCATTGTTCAAGCAAAAATGTTGTAGGAAAAATTTTATCACCAAAACTATATCATAACTACAGATTATGATGCTGAACTTTACAATTCAAAGCTAGAACTAATAATTTGAAGAACGTAAGTATCAATGAATGAATCAGTGTTAAAAATACCTTTTAAAAATTGAAAGTTAAGAAGCAGATTTTTCGTTTGATTTAAGCAAACAAGTAAAAATTAATTAATTAATAATAGTTAATACTCTCATAGGTCATTAACATCTAAAACAAAGAATTACTTTACGTACAAGTCAAAGCAATACACTTTTGTACTATGAGGGCTGGGAAATCCCATCGTTTATACAATTTATCACTTCGTTGCAGGAAATACCTCCTGAAATGAGATATCATCATTACGATGGGCACTTTATGCTAATCGTATACCTTGAGAGAGAGCGAGGCGTAGGAATCAATCCGGCTACTCATGCTGACAGGACAATCCTGTGTAACTAAAAGGGCTCGTTTGCCTGATCTCCCCCATCGTCCATGTGCAACAACTCCTAGCAGTCGGTCCAGTCCAGTCAGTCGACCTTCGGAGCCAATCTTCAACTCGTCAAAAGGTGATCTTCTTGACGCGTGAATAATTTTCCTCATAGAGCTGTGGTCGACAGCGATAGACTGGCTAGTGGCTACATTAATTCAAGGTTTTCGTTGAAGCACCCTTTGGAGTACCTACTTTTTGAAGAACAACTTAAAATGAACATCATTCAAATGGGTCTGTAATTTATTGTTTGAAATTGCTTCTAAAGGCTCATGTTTTTCTACAATAAGTTTAAATTAACTTTTTTTCAATTTTACTCTCATTGTAAGTATCTATGAGTCACCCTAATGTGAAGAAATCTCGTACACCCTGGTCGGGCTGAGTGATGAATGGTGATTTCGGGATCATCAACCATTCCAGCTTTTGATCCGCGGATTATGATGTCTGTTTACTGGCCATCTTAACGAGAACAACTTCCCTTGACTGACTGTATTTATGACGGTCTATCTGTAGCATTGGCTATTTGTGGTGACCACGTTGAGCATGTTGTACTCTAGGTTTAGGTTGAATTTAAAGAGCGAGTAAAAAAAAACTGCACGGATTTGTACCAGCCGGTATCAATTTACAAACCGGAATCATCTTTTGTGAGTCCGCAGATGATCTGAACTTGTCATGTGGCTTTTGCGGTTTTCTGAAGAATTCCCGTACCTAATCATCCAGGTATCTACTTGCTTGAGATTCTCGGGTGGACGTAAGAAGCGAGAAAAAATAACCTAAGATGACGGAACGAGGTGTGAAATTCCTTTGCTTAGCTGATCGCTGCTGATAATCTGATAAGTGACAGATTCATGATTCTTACCTGAAAAGAGAGAGAAAAGAAAAACGAGAATTAGTGCTGGTATTCAAAGGTGGGTAAGACAAATCACAGAACATCAATTGAGAAAATATTAGCATGCTTTGATGAGAAACTTACTTATTTTCCCGAAAAAGACTAACAACTAAGTTTATTTATTAAAAGATTCGATTTGTGTAATAACAAATACCCGCTGAAGTTTTCTTTGTCAATAAATTAGTATGCAGAATTCACTGAAGATTTTGGATATTGGCTAATATTTCTCGTTAAGTATGAGAATCTGTTTTCTCTATGGCGATCATCAGTCTTACAAACATATGTGAATTTTGATTCAATACGTAATGGATGTATGGAAAAAAATTCATGATCGAATTTTGAAAACCAACAATGTGGCACATTCCACGCACTTGCGTCTTGAATGACGGAATTTCAAACAACTTCTACAGCAAAAACTTTCTGTGTTTCTTGAACAGGATGAAACAATGCGTTTGAAAATAGATAGATTTCAAATTTAATATTTCATCTAGCCTATAAATTAAGTTTCGAACAATTATAAAGTTCCTTAAAAAATTGAACATTTTCGTTAAATAAACTTCAAACTCACCTCCAGGGCGACGAATTGATCAAATTCAAATTCCTTCAATCCATTTTTGCAGTTTACTGGACGTACAAAAATGTTGCCAACTTTTGTCAAAATTGACAAAAATAAAAAACCACAAAAAAGACTGAATCAAAGCAATCGAAAAATTCCCCTTTATTTAACTACGGTGGTTGAATTCAAGGGAATCATTTGATTGCTTCGATTCAGTAGAATTATTTAACCAAGTGGGCTAACAACACATATTAGAGGCAAAATTGACAAAATTGACAAAATTGACAAAATCGACAAAATTGACAAAATTAACAAAATTGACAAGATTGACAAAATTGACAAAATTGAAAAAATTGACAAAATTGACAAAATTGACAAAATTGACAAAATTGACGAATTGAAAAAACTGACAAAATTTACAAAATGGACAAAATTGACAGAAATTGACAGAAATTGACAAAATGGAAAAAATGACAAAATTGACAAAATTGACAAAATTGACAAAATTGACAAAATTGACAAAATTGACAAAATTGACAAAATTGACAAAATTGACAAAATCGACAAAATTGACAAAATTGACAAAATTGACAAAATTGTCAAAATTGACAAAATTGACAAAATTGACAAAGTTAACAAAATTGACAAAATTGACAAAATTGACAAAATTGACAAAATTGACAAAATTGACAAAATTGACAAAATTGACAAAATTGACAAAATTGACAAAATTGACAAAATTGACAAAATTGACAAAATTGACAAAATTGACAAAATTGACAAAATTGACAAAATTGACAAAATTGACAAAATTGACAAAATTGACAAAATTGACAAAATTGACAAAATTGACAAAATTGACAAAATTGACAAAATTGACAAAATTGACAAAATTGACAAAATTGACAAAATTGACAAAATTGACAAAATTGACAAAATTGACAAAATTGACAAAATTGACAAAATTGACAAAATTGACAAAATTGACAAAATTGACAAAATTGACAAAATTGACAAAATTGACAAAATTGACAAAATTGACAAAATTGACAAAATTGACAAAATTGACAAAATTGACAAAATTGACAAAATTGACAAAATTGACAAAATTGACAAAATTGACAAAATTGACAAAATTGACAAAATTGACAAAATAGACAAAATTGCAAAATTGACAAAATTGACAAAATTGACAAAATTGACAAAATTGACAAAATTGACAAAATTGACAAAATTGACAAAATTGACAAAATTGACAAAATTGACAAAATTGACAAAATTGACAAAATTGACAAAATTGACAAAATTGACAAAATTGACAAAATTGACAAAATTGACAAAATTGACAAAATTGACAAAATTGACAAAATTGACAAAATTGACAAAATTGACAAAATTGACAAAATTGACAAAAATGACAAAATTGACGAAATTGACAAAATTGACAAAATTGACAAAATTGACAAAATTGACAAAATTGACAAAATTGACAAAATTGACAAAATTGACAAAATTGACAAAATTGACACGATTGACACAATTGGCAAAATTGACAAAATTGACAAAATTGACAAAATTGACAAAATTGACAAAATTGACAAAATTGACAAAATTGACAAAATTGACAAAATTGACAAAATTGACAAAATTGACAAAATTGACAAAATTGACAAAATTGACAAAATTGACAAAATTGACAAAATTGACAAAATTGACAAAATTGACAAAATTGACAAAATTGACGAAATTGACAAAATTGACAAAATTGACAAAATTGACAAAATTGACAAAATTGACAAAATTGACAAAATTGACAAAATTGACAAAATTGACAAAATTGACAAAATTGACAAAATTGACAAAATTGACAAAATTGACAAAATTGACAAAATTGACAAAATTGACAAAATTGACAAAATTGACAAAATTGACAAAATTGACAAAATTGACAAAATTGACAAAATTGACAAAATTGACAAAATTGACAAAATTGACAAAATTGACAAAATTGACAAAATTGACAAAATTGACAAAATTGACAAAATTGACAAAATTGACAAAATTGACAAAATTGACAAAATTGACAAAATTGACAAAATTGAACAAATTGACAAAATTGACAAAATTGACAAAATTGACAAAATTGACAAAATTGACAAAATTGACAAAATTGACAAAATTGACAAAATTGACAAAATTGACAAAATTGACAAAATTGACAAAATTGACAAAATTGACAAAATTGACAAAATTGACAAAATTGACAAAATTGACAAAATTGACAAAATTGACAAAATTGACAAAATTGACAAAATTGACAAAATTGACAAAATTGACAAAATTGACAAAATTGACAAAATTGACAAAATTGACAAAATTGACAAAATTGACAAAATTGACAAAATTGACAAAATTGACAAAATTGACAAAATTGACAAAATTGACAAAATTGACAAAATTGACAAAATTGACAAAATTGACAAAATTGACAAAATTGACAAAATTGACAAAATTGACAAAATTGACAAAATTGACAAAATTGACAAAATTGACAAAATTGACAAAATTGACAAAATTGACAAAATTGACAAAATTAACAAAATTAACAAAATTGACAAAATTGACAAAATTGACAAAATTGACAAAATTGACAAAATTGACAAAATTGACAAAATTGACAAAATTGACAAAATTGACAAAATTGACAAAATTGACAAAATTGACAAAATTGACAAAATTGACAAAATTGACAAAATTGACAAAATTGACAAAATTGACAAAATTGACAAAATTGACAAAATTGACAAAATTGACAAAATTGACAAAATTGACAAAGTTGACAAAATTGACAAAATTGACAAAATTGACAAAATTGACAAAATTGACAAAATTGACAAAATTGACAAAATTGACAAAATTGACAAAATTGACAAAATTGACAAAATTGACAAAATTGACAAAATTGACAAAATTGACAAAATTGACAAAATTGACAAAATTGACAAAATTGACAAAATTGACAAAATTGACAAAATTGACAAAATTGACAAAATTGACAAAATTGACAAAATTGACAAAATTGACAAAATTGACAAAATTGACAAAATTGACAAAATTGACAAAATTGACAAAATTGACAAAATTGACAAAATTGACAAAATTGACAAAATTGACAAAATTGACAAAATTGACAAAATTGACAAAATTGACAAAATTGACAAAATTGACAAAATTGACAAAATTGACAAAATTGACAAAATTGACAAAATTGACAAAATTGACAAAATTGACAAAATTGACAAAATTGACAAAATTGACAAAATTGACAAAATTGACAAAATTGACAAAATTGACAAAATTGACAAAATTGACAAAATTGACAAAATTGACAAAATTGACAAAATTGACAAAATTGACAAAATTGACAAAATTGACAAAAATGACAAAATTGACAAAATTGACAAAATTGACAAAATTGACAAAATTGACAAAATTGACAAAATTGACAAAATTGACAAAATTGACAAAATTGACAAAATTGACAAAATTGACAAAATTGACAAAATTGACAAAATTGACAAAATTGACAAAATTGACAAAATTGACAAAATTGACAAAATTGACAAAATTGACAAAATTGACAAAATTGACAAAATTGACAAAATTGACAAAATTGACAAAATTGACAAAATTGACAAAATTGACAAAATTGACAAAATTGACAAAATTGACAAAATTGACAAAATTGACAAAATTGACAAAATTGACAAAATTGACAAAATTGACAAAATTGACAAAATTGACAAAATTGACAAAATTGACAAAATTGACAAAATTGACAAAATTGACAAAATTGACAAAATTGACAAAATTGACAAAATTGACAAAATTGACAAAATTGACAAAATTGACAAAATTGACAAAATTGACAAAATTGACAAAATTGACAAAATTGACAAAATTGACAAAATTGACAAAATTGACAAAATTGACAAAATTGACAAAATTGACAAAATTGACAAAATTGACAAAAATGACAAAATTGACAAAATTGACAAAATTGACAAAATTGCAAAATTGACAAAATTGACAAAATTGCAAAATTGACAAAATTGACAAAATTGACAAAATTGACAAAATTGACAAAATTGACAAAATTGACAAAATTGACAAAATTGACAAAATTGACAAAATTGACAAAATTGACAAAATTGACAAAATTGACAAAATTGACAAAATTGACAAAATTGACAAAATTGACAAAATTGACAAAATTGACAAAATTGACAAAATTGACAAAATTGACAAAATTGACAAAATTGACAAAATTGACAAAATTGACAAAATTGACAAAATTGACAAAATTGACAAAATTGACAAAATTGACAAAATTGACAAAATTGACAAAATTGACAAAATTGACAAAATTGACAAAATTGACAAAATTGACAAAATTGACAAAATTGACAAAATTGACAAAATTGACAAAATTGACAAAATTGACAAAATTGACAAAATTGACAAAATTGACAAAATTGCAAAATTGACAAAATTGACAAAATTGACAAAATTGACAAAATTGACAAAATTGACAAAATTGACAAAATTGACAAAATTGACAAAATTGACAAAATTGACAAAATTGACAAAATTGACAAAATTGACAAAATTGACAAAATTGACAAAATTGACAAAATTGACAAAATTGACAAAATTGACAAAATTGACAAAATTGACAAAATTGACAAAATTGACAAAATTGACAAAATTGACAAAATTGACAAAATTGACAAAATTGACAAAATTGACAAAATTGACAAAATTGACAAAATTGACAAAATTGACAAAATTGACAAAATTGACAAAATTGACAAAATTGACAAAATTGACAAAATTGACAAAATTGACAAAATTGACAAAATTGACAAAATTGACAAAATTGACAAAATTGACAAAATTGACAAAATTGATAAAATTGATAAAATTGACAAAATTGACAAAATTGACAAAATTGACAAAATTGACAAAATTGACAAAATTGACAAAATTGACAAAATTGACAAAATTGACAAATTGACAAAATTGACAAAATTGACAAAATTGACAAAATTGACAAAATTGACAATATTGACATAATTGACAAAATTGACAAAATTGACGAAATTGAGGAAATTTACAAAATTGACAAAATTGACAAAATTGACAAAATTGACAAAATTGACAAAATTGACAAAATTGACAAAATTGACAAAATTGACAAAATTGACAAAATTGACAAAATTGACAAAATTAACAAAATTGAACAAATTGACCAAATTGACAAAATTGACAAAATTGACAAAATTGACAAAATTGACAAAATTGACAAATTTGACAAATTTGACAAAATTGACAAAATTGACAAAATTGACAAAATTGACAAAATTGACAAAATTGACAAAATTGACAAAATTGACAAAATTGACAAAATTGACAAAATTGACAAAATTGACAAAATTGACAAAATTGACAAAATTGACAAAATTGACAAAATTGACAAAATTGACAAAATTGACAAAATTGACAAAATTGACAAAATTGACAAAATTGACAAAATTGACAAAATTGACAAAATTGACAAAATTGACAAAATTGACAAAATTGCAAAATTGACAAAATTGACAAAATTGACAAAATTGACAAAATTGACAAAATTGACAAAATTGACAAAATTGACAAAATTGACAAAATTGACAAAATTGACAAAATTGACAAAATTGACAAAATTGACAAAATTGACAAAATTGACAAAATTGACAAAATTGACAAAATTGACAAAATTGACAAAATTGACAAAATTGACAAAATTGACAAAATTGACAAAATTGACAAAATTGACAAAATTGACAAAATTGACCGTAGTCGATTACTTCTTTTGAATTCAGGCACAGAATTGATTTGATTTCATAGTCTTAAATTACTTGCTTCATTCGATAAAAATAAAAAAAATAACAAGCATCACAGAAAAACTATAGACTTAAATGGTCTTATTTTGAAATTGGACTTGACAATTTACGCTTCCATCCTTATGTTCAGTGAATGATTCTGCAGCGAAAAATTATTTTACAGTATTACAGTTTTATTTAACAATGTTTTAATGATGTCTGTTGTATCATTTGAGGATTTACGGTAAATTAATATGAGTATTCTGTGATTTATTTGCAAATTAGAAAATTTTCGTTACCTTCAAAAAGATCTACAAAATCTCAAAAATAATCCTAGTATCGCACAAATTAACAGTTAAAAGTCATAGATTTTTTTTTAAATTTCTGACTCAATTTTCAAATGTAATACAAATTTAATAGATTTTTTCCAGTTTGCCTGTATTTTTTTTTATTTTTTCCTTTTTCCTTATTTACAGTGATTTTACGCAAATTTCTGTTATTGTTTTCTGTGATGCAAATAGCATTTTTTTTTTTGAAAATTCCTAAAAATTGAGTCTTTTTTACATTTTACTTTAGAATAATAATTAAATAATATCAATCTGATAATGTTTTTTTTTTCAAGTTAAAAATCCAAAATTTATGTTTATATGAACATTATCATTTCGGAAAAACGTACAAAAATTAAAAAATCTGTGAAATCTGTGAATATTTCCAAAATTCTGTGTACAGTGCTGTGAACAGGCTTCGGAAAAGTACTGCCGAACGACAGTATTCTTGCGAACGTCGCACATCCACCTCGGTGAAAGCTTTCCGAATATTTCTTCCCCGACAGTTTTAAAAGGCGCGGTCGTGTGATGTACAACGACGCCTTGGTTTACCTCGTGCGAAAGTTTGCTCGTGGATATGATAGCCTTTAAAGCTCCGTGACAGTTTTGGGAAAATCTTCGTGACAGTTTGCAATGCGTTAAACTTCGCATGACAGTACTGCTAATTACGTCCGACTGTAGCCGAGATTCGCATTGGATCATCATCGGCTCACGCTCGGGTCGATTTAATTTAGAATTAACGAACTTCTGCTTGAAGCTCAAGCTAGCTACTGCGGCTGGTTATCCTTACGTTATTAGTTGGTCGACACGCAATGATGCGCGTTGTTTTCCAGCCTGAAATTGGATGTCGTTTATGAATAATAAAGTTCAAGATTTCAAATTGAAATATGAGATTTCAGATTTCAGATACAAATTCGGATTTCAGATTCATACTTCAGATCGAGATTTTAGATTCCAATTCGGATTTCAGATTCAGGTTTAGGATTTAAATTTCGGATTCAACTTTCAAATTCAGATTGCAGACTCAGATTTCAGATTTAAATTTAGGGATCAAATATGAGATTCAGATTTCAGATTCAGATTTAAGACTCAGATTTCAGATTCAGATTTCAGAATCAGAAACAAATTTAGATTTCAAATTTAGATTTTAGATTGAAATTTTAGATTCAGATTTCAGATTCAAATTTCAGATTCAGATTTCAGATTCAGATTTCAGATTCAGATTTCAGATTCAGATTTCAGATTTCAGATTCCAGATTCAGATTTCAGATTCAGATTTCAGATTCAGATTTCAGATTCAGATTTCAGATTCAGATTTCAGATTCAGATTTCAGATTCAGATTTCAGATTCAGATTTCAGATTCAGATTTCAGATTCAGATTTCAGATTCAGATTTCAGATTCAGATTTCAGATTCAGATTTCAGATTCAGATTTCAGATTCAGATTTCAGATTCAGAATTCAGATTCAGATTTCAGATTCAGATTTCAGATTCAGATTTCAGATTCAGATTTCAGATTCAGATTTCAGATTAAGGTTTCAGAATCGGATTTCAGATTCAGATTTCAGATTAAGGTTTCAGAATCGGATTTCATGCAGATTCACATTTCAGATTCAGATTCAGATTTTAGAATCAGATTTCAGATTCAGATTTCAGATTCAGATTTCGTATTAATATAGAGCTAATATTTTTCCCGACGCCGGAGGAGGACTAGTGAATGAAAAACAAAGAAAGTGAAAAAAAAGTGATAAAATTCCTTAAACAAAGTGCATTGTACGACCAAATTTAAGAAACTCTGTAACATCCAGTACTGTTATATTAATACTGAGGGTGAAAACTCAAGGTTAATCCCTCAATAAATAAAGCGTAAAAAAAATAAAAAAAAAAATTCGTATTTAGATGTAAGATTCGAGTTTCAGATTCAGATTTCATGTTCCAATTTCAGATTCGGATTTACGATTCAGATTCAGATTTCAAATTCTGATTTCAGATTCAGATTTCAGTTTCAAATTTGATATTCATATTTCAGATTCCTATTTAAGATTGAGATTTCAGATTCTTATTCAAATTTAATATTGAGATTCCAGGTTCAAATTCTGAGATCAGGTTTTAGATTCAGATTTCAGAGAAGGGTTTTATATTCAGATCAGGGCCGTAGGAAGAACCGACTCATGGGGGGGTTTTGGTGACTTATTTTTTCTATGATTTTTGCCCAACAATGCACAAATAAAGAAAAATAAAATAAACTATGTTTGTATGTTGTATCTATGTATGTATATAATTATTTTTAAGTAAATCGAAACTTTAGAAAAGTGGTCCCTAACCTAAAGGGCGGCCTTAGCTTTTATTATGAAACCTTAAGAAACAGAATATGGAATTTGATTTCATCGATTGGTAAAATCTTTGAATTTGTTTAAGAGTTTGGTAAATCAAACTTATTTGATTTAAGCATAAAAGAAGTTATTTTTAGAGTAGGCTTTTTTCTTAAACAAAAATTTTTCTACTACCAAAATCAAACAAGCCCAATCTTCCAAACTCTTTTGCAAATTCCAAGATTGTAACCTTTGATGAAAATAAATAATTTTTTTCTAAAATAAAAAGTAAGCGATAAAAAATTATCAGATCAAATTTTCTTGATGGAAACTAGAACCAAATTAATGATTTTAGTTTGAAAATTGGCTTTAAAAATAAACGGAAATATTATTAATGTTAGACATGGAGAAAATATAGAATTATGTTCAGATTTTTAAGGTGAAGATCAGAAAAATGTTGCTTTATCAACAAAATTTATTGAATAAAAAATCAATTCCATTATGAAAATCCTGTGAATGATATTTTTAGTAAAATTTTGGATTTAAGCATAAGAAAAACTTAAAAAATTAACAAAAATTCAACTTTATAATTGTGCTACACATATAATATTCGGCGTATTACCACTAAAATGAGTTTATATTTGTGATTTTCAGCTGAATTTTGTATAAAAAATTATTTTGATTTAAAAATTGGAAATTTGGAAATAGAATTGACCAGCAAATTTCTAAGTTCATGCTCTTTCGAATTCCTCAACAATTTTAAATTGATTGAAAAACTCATTTACAAGCCAAATCTTTTTCTGAATTTTGAATCTGCTTTCTGAATCTGTATTCTTAACCTGATTTCAAAAATTTAACTTTGAATGTGTTTCCGAATTTGTATTCGATTTCTGAACTGTACAAAAAATACGATATCGAAATCCTAATTCCAGATCAGAATTTTATGAGCCAAGTTTTAGAGCCTTCATTCATGAATTTAAACACTGTAGTTCTGGTTTAATCTTAATTCATTATGATTTAATTGTTCAATTTATTATCTGTATTTTGAATCTGAATTAAAATGTGAATTTCAAATGATGAATATGAATCTGAGACTCTATTTTGGATCGCCATTTCGAAGCTTTTAATGTAATAATTTTGTGTAGGAATTTAGTTTAAGAACTTCGAATTTGAATATAAAACAAAATTATTCTTTTTTACATATTCGGAAAACTATTGGAAAAATATTGAAAATGCATATTATTTGCGAATAATACGATTTAGTTTTGATATAAATGCAAAGCCAAATTTGGAATTCAAAGCAGCTTTTCATTTCTAGTTTCTGATGATTATTCGAACTGAAAATCAAGAATTCTAAACTTGATACAGAATCAGAAATACGAAAATAAAAATACAGTTTTGGTTATGGGAAAATGGAACCAGAACCTCCAAATGGGTTTATTTTAAAAATTTATATTCAGACCTGAATTTCTAAGAACAAGTGAGAAAATTAAAAAAAAACTGTAGCAGAATTTTGAACTTGGGATGGGTTTTTAAGGTTTTGGAATTAGTTTTAGTCTAGATTGTTACTCTCGAATAACTTTACTTATTATCATAATTTCATTATGAATTCAAAATTTTGAATGTAGAGTAGATTACCTCGCTTGCTTTTTGGACCATCATGGGGGGGGTTTAACCCCCCCCCCCCGTTCCTACGGCCATGATTCAGATTCAGATTAAAATTCTACATTCAAATTTCTAGTTGAAGATATCAGGCTTAGATTTATGTTTCAGGTTCAAATTCCAGATTGAGATTCAATACAAGATCTCACTTCGAGATTTTCACTCCAACATGATTATTTCTACGAGTATTTATTTTATGTTTCATGGTTCCCATCACTTGCCTTTTATATTAGTTTTTTTTTCAATTCGTTTTCTCAATTTTTTTTTCATTTTTTCTAATACTCAAACAAATTCTAGAGAAAAATTATAACGGCCAAGTTTCCCTTCGAATCGACATAAAAAATGTGTTCCATCCCAACCCACTTCACCCGTGAGTGAATAATTTCTAAGGCTATGATTCTAAATAAAAAATAAAAATAAAATAATAAAAAAGTATTAAATTGTACGATTGAATTCATGTCTTTTTAAGGTTTTTTTTTTATCTAAGGTAATTATTAGGTATAACAATTTTCGCACAACCTTCCCCGACACCACACATCGCGTTACGCCTCGGTCGTATGCGGCTGCTCGGTTGGAAAAGATTGCTCGTTCGATCTATTCGAACCGAGCAGCAGCATCAGCAGCATACGACCGGGCATGGCTACGGTATGGGCATGACAGTCGCCCGTGACAGTCCTGCGCAAAACTGTCACGCCCTACAGCCGACAGTTAGGATGAAATTATTTGCGAAACAGGAGCCATGAAAGAATGAAAATCGAACTGTCGGTTCGGTTCGCTACAGCTTAAAGCACAACATTTTCGGCAGCGCAAGCTTTGAGCCGATTGTTCAGATAAAGTCTTCGTTCCCGAACGTGTGCGACGTAGCTGAAGCGTTTTGATTCGTCACCGACGGTACAGCAGCGAACCGAGTGGCAAGGAAAACCGAGACAGTTTGATCGGCGAAGAAAAAGCTGTCATCGCAATGCAGTACTTTTCGGAAGCCTGGCTGTGAAACAGAATCTGTGATGAAAATTTGCTCTAAAGTAAGTAAAATTATAGATTTTTCTGTGATTTCGGCTACGGAAAATGTGGTTTGTCAATCATTGTAAAGATAAGCCCATGATTTTGGTGCACGGGTAAATTTGATGTCGTGCGTAATATTGTCCGATTTTTTTTTTCCAATGGTGGTACATCATAAAAGCCTTCTAAAGGTTCAAACAACATGTGATTTAAGGAGCTGGCTGATATTTGGGGCGGAAGCGTATAATGAAACGGCCCCTTTTGAAGGGAGTCGTCCATATCAACCGTTCTCGTTCTTTTTTTTGAGACTTGGGTTCAGATTTTCCCACATAATATTTATATAAAATCAAAAAGTTTGTTGTTCATATAAAATTCAATTCTTCAGGAATCGACGAGTAGTTGCAAAAGATCACCTCGAAATTTGAGAAACAGTGGTTTTTCAGAACAATATTTATACCGTTTTCGTTTTCTCCACTGCCACGGAGGAACACTTTTCTGAATAAACAAACAAAATCGTCACCCGGGACGATGCAAAAATATGGTTTCTGTACTCACCCATTTGCTCACCCCCACTGAAAACTTCTACGGGTTGCAACCGCCTGCTTGAGGTTCAAACCTCGGGCAAAACTGGTAGACTTCTAAATTTATAAACGAACATAATGACAACAATTAGGGCAAATAAACGAAGACGATAATAGTTTTCCAAAACTCGAAAGACATTGAAATTTCTCGATTGCTGTGATCACTTGAATCTTAAGATCGACCCACTCCATTCCATTCTCACTATATTGACCATGGATTTGAATGAAAGTTCTGGATTAAACAAAATAACAACTAACTGCCTAAAACAGACTTAGAGTTAGCCTTGCACATATTCTTATAGGCCAGTACAAATCAACGGTTGAGAAATGTGCCGCTGAATTTAAAGCGCTGACAGCGCTTCAATTTAAACGGGTTGGCACAAATTGAAAGAAATCAAACCACGAAATTAGCTACAAATGACGCTGGAGCCATGGCGCTGGACCGGAAAACAAAATGTTCGTTGCATAAATTCTAGGCCCATAAAAATAATGCATTGGCCCGGTCCGGCCGACTCGTGGAAATTGAGCAACTCCCAGCCACATGCTGATAGAGAGCCCGTGTCTAAGTATTGCCATTTCCATCATCTGATTGGCCATATTAATCTGGTGTCTCAAATTGCCGCAACTAACAAACGAGAAAGGCTATGCGCGGAATTTTAACGATCTCTGCGCGCAGAAGCAGCAACAGATTCGTAAAGCCATCATCCAGCCGGCCATCATCCGTCTCTAAGTCCTATCGACTTCTCAGACTTCGGACCCAGTAGCTTAGACCAAATGGGCGTCGATTGATAGCGCTGTTAATTACGTAAACGCAGTTTCCGTTCATTAACCCTGATCGAAACCGGGACGGCAATTTTTTTACCTCATCAAGTGGATTTCACCGCTTAAGAAGACAAAGTGAACCAATCGAATGAAATTTATATGGCGCCCGTAGGTAGAACGATGACTGTTATAGGCGGCACACATTTAGGACCCGCTGATCAATTTCGTAAATGGTCGCAGATATTGCTCGAAAACCATTTCATTTGGTTGTGTCGTTTTTTTTCGGAGGGACTGTTAGCGAAAGAGTGAGAAATGAACCCGAATATATCGCCCTATTAAGTTCACAATGGGGGATGCTGGGTGCGAAACTTTTCCCAATAGATTTCAGAAGGCGATTAAAAATTGAACTCTGGCCTGGGTTATATTAAGTATGGGAACAGAGATTATTTTTTAAACTTACCGCTGATCAGTAGGCGGGAAGCAGTTAAAGTTTCATTAGTTTGAATGCAAGCTCTCTGGAATCTAGCCACCTGGCATATTCAAAAACATTCAAACCCAGCAAATGTAATGCAGATGTAATGTAACTGAAAATTTGCTTTTTCTAGGTTTCATTCCCAATCTGCACATGATTTACGAAACATTTCCAGTAGGGAAGCTTAAGTATTTTCCTCAATCACGAAATCATTCGACATTCGTCGTCGTACCCTTGATCACGCCACGGCACATTCTTTCGAGGCGGAGGAGGCGAAACCAAGATCGGAGATTTAGTGTATCGCTCGCTTTGTGCGCACTTGGCTTTGCCAAAGTGTAGGTATCTTGCGAAAGTAAACATTCGAAGCTCATCAACAGCGAACGAGCGGTTTTTTCGGCTACAGGTATGAAGTACACCTATGTACCGAAATAGGTACTTTACAAACATAACCAGCAGTAGTTAATATTGTTTGGATTAGAAGTCAAGCGACGAGGACTATGGGGAATTGAGACGAAAAGCTCTAAAAGCATGGGTCTCCGTTTATAGTTGGGCATGATTGTCCCCCTCTGCCTATGCATGCGATGACAGTTTACGTTCGAATAAAAACAAGCAAGTAAACGGCAACAAAGTTGCCAAAAGAGTTTGTTTGATAAATAAATAAATAAATAAATAGATTTGTTATTTGAAATGATAAAAGTAGCCAAAATAACAATTAACATTACCAAAATTCAAAACTAACAAAAAACATTAAAAAAAAAAAAATAATTGCAAAACTGATACAAATGACATACATGACTTACTAATATGGACTCCACAAACAATTGCGGTCGAGAAGACTTAGCTCTCGCATAAAGTGTAAGCTGTACGGACCATAAGACGTGGACATTGCTCGAGGAGGACCTGCGCACACTCGGAGTATTCGAGCAACGAGTGTCAAGAATCATCTTAAATTGCAAAAATGTAGACAGTATTTTTTGTTAATTTTGGATAAAATAATAATCTTGTTCTATAAATCTCGCATAATTAGTGTTTCAAATTTTATTACGC